>NC_044924.1:3106571-3153213 GCF_003576645.1 Ipomoea triloba | reverse complement strand
TTTTTTTTTTTTTTTTTTTTTTTTTTTTTTTTTTTTTTTTTTTTTTTTTTTTTTCTAGTGGTGGGATCATGTGAGCACCTATAGACAAGGGACTATGAAAAGTATGACCAAGAACAGTAGGACCCTCACCAAAGTTAAAGAAATGCTAGGGAAAACATGGTCCTATCCATGCCAAATGTCACTGCATATCCTACCATGGCTAGAAAACAAATAATCTAATGCAATGTGGTTTAGAAAGAGAGGCGTTTGGTGGGTCAATAATCTGACCGACTTGACTGGGGTTGCCTTCAAAATACTAATATCTTGAAATTGATATATTTTGTGGGGACATCAAATCATTATTGCCACTTTCCTGAAATAATTTAGATAGTGTCTGTCATGATAACTTCTCAGTGCCTGATATACAATGTGCATGCAATAATTGGAAGTCCCACACCAGTAAAATGTAACTTATCAGTTTGCAGAAAGTATTGCTTCTGATAGAAAAGCTGATTCTGAAGGTAGCAAAACACTTCTTTACTAGTGAATGTAGTGTTCCCATGATTCACATAAGAATCCAGAGGCTCCTAGGCCCTAGCTCATTTTCTTTCTTGACTCTTTACTACTTGAACTGCTGTCAGAGTCCTTCTCGGCAATCTCTGATGCTGTGTGGTTTCTCCCATTGCCTGGCAGTTTTGGAATTGGAGGATTAGATGGAGGATGGCTGAAGTACTGGTGGGGGTGGATGGAGAGGTAATTCCCGGGAGGAGGATACCTATATCCTGAGGGATAAGGATAGAGTTGGAACGGATTCGCAGGATGCCAATATACCATAGGCACAAAAGAGTTTGTTGGATAGGCAGGGAGAAAAGGGTATGAAGACTGAGTTGAAGTATTGATGTTAGGACTAGTGATCACTGGGTTCGACAATGGCTGCACGTCGGTTGGAACCTGAGATGATGTTAGCTTAGGTGAAAAGGTGGCATTTGTTAGATTTGAGGCATATCCTGTCAGTTCAAATTGATCAGAATGTGGAGGAGGAGACTTAACAGCTGAAGTTTTCTCATCAAGATTCCCTGAAGTGGTTGTGTGTTTCTTGCTTTTCTGCTTTGAAGATGCAGCAATCTGGATTGTTTGCTGATCAGCCAAAGGATATGACAGAAATAACTCCTCTCCTTCTGCATCTTTGTCTGTTCTGCAACATTCTCAGGATTTGTTAAGCAGAACCGAAATGGGCTTCAAAACAGTAAAAAAAAACAAAAAAACTAAAAACATCATGGGATCAAGAAACACAAGTACTGTAATTCTGAATACCTGTAATACTTCTGAAGGAGATCCAAGTTCTTGTAATTGGTTTCCCTCTGAACCAGATCATTGGGGAAACCGGCCATAAACAGGAGCGTGATGCCTAGCGCCTTAAAGAAGAAGCTCCCACAACGAGCGTGGACTAGCATTGCCATTCTACATATTACTGGCCCGAAAGACTTCAACTTGTTTCTTCCCATTCTCTGCCTCACATATCTAGGAAAATGGAATAGACCATAAAGATGAGCCAAGAAAATTTAGTTCAGGAAAGAAATGGAACAGTACTTACTCATTTTGGGGGAGATTTCTTGTCCTTCCTCCATATTTGATGCACAGAAAGAGGCATGAGGGACAGCTAGCATCAGATGGACGCATAACCTTCTCTTCTTCGAGTATCTGAACAGGGCATAACGTTGGATTTTGTCGATTCGGGTAGAATATCTTCCTTCTAACACCTGGATTTTCATACAGAACATGCTCCTGACACAAAAGGGGCATTAGATTTGTGAAGAGTCGAAACAAAACTGATCTGTGTGCAAAGCCGAATGACTGAATGAGCAATAATTAACAGCTTACCCCAGGATTCTTTTGATCTACATAGGACTCTCCCTTCTGCAAAATGCTGAAATGGTTTAAATCTAATTCATACATATCCTCACAGCCATGCCTTATACCAAGAGATGAGAAAACAATAATTTTCCTTATTGTATGCGACTGTGCATTTTTCTTCGATAGCTCTTCCATTTCCAGGATTCTTTTCACTTCTTTTGGACAAAATGCCATCTTTTGATGCCTTCTCTGAACTGATGCAGTCTCACAATAGCTTTCCACTGCCATTTCTTTTCTGCAATTTTCCTCAAATCTCATTTGACTTGTGTCAGAGTGTGAACTCATTTCTTTAACATCTTCATTCAGTTCTTGGTTTCCATGTCCAGATGTTATTGCAAGATGGCTATTGAGCAAAGGAAACTGTACATTGATTTCCTCGCCACTTCGGGTGTTACCAGTTTCTTCCTCCCTATGCTCTCCATCTTCTTGATCATCAATGTCATCCCTGTCATTAGAATCTAACACAAAGTCCCTGGATTGTGGTTTATCAGAGTGCATAAACTGAGTTTCATCCATGCTCATCCATTTGACCAACCTGTCTTCAAGATTCTTTTCTTCAGTTTGTCTGCATTCCCTCTTATGGCTCTCCAGTAAATTCATTTTGATACTGCCATCATCTTGTTTACAGTCTGTCATAACCTTTTGCCTCTTAAACTTCCTGGTTTCCCATCTTCCATTTTCACAACTAGCCTGAAACAAAAAAAAAAAACAACTTTCAATGAGAAAATGCTTCACCCTTTTAGCTAGTTTGCCTCATCATCATCATCTACCATTAAAAGAAACAATGAATTGAAGCATGTGCTCCATCTCAACTAAAAGTTTAAGCTGATAGTTGGACTCTCAGAGTCTCAGCCATGGGTCAGCTTTGATACCAAATTGAAGCATGTGTTCCATCTCAACTGAAAGGCTAAGCTGATAGTTGAACTGCACATTTATGTTTATACAGTATATGCTCAACACAACGAACCATAGCCCTAAAAACTTTGCAGAAAGTAATGACATTAACAACACCATTAATATACTAAGTGCAAAATCGTGCATGTTTCAAGACTGCAACAATACCTTCTGTCTCTCTTGTAGCTGGGCTTCAAGCACCATGATTCTCTCCATGAGCTCTGCATTCTTCTGCCTCTCTCTTTGCAGCTCAGCTGAAATCTCAGCAATCACATTCAGACTCGCCGAAGCGTTCACCAAACTGGCACAAGACTGATGCATATTATGCTCCACCATAACCTCCCAATTCAAGAAGCAAAGAAACCATATATCTTACATCAATCACAACAAATCAACAATGCAAACTGTTATGGCTTTACATGCACTCCTGGTTTACCTTTCTGCTCATCATACCATGTTAATCTCATTGTTAGCCACAACACATATAAAACTGAGGAAAGCATCGCTGTTAAGGCCAGCTAAAAACCAACAGAATTAGAGAATATGATTAGGAGCATCCGAGGCTGATTATTCTGCTAAAAACTGTACTGTGCCATCCATGTTATAATAGTTTATTTATATAACATAGAGGAAAGAAAAATGTGAGAAACAAACAGGACTAGGTTACCATTGGCAGAAACTGATGAAGTAACATTATAGTAAGCAAGAACCAGAAGTTCCCAGAAACTAAAATACTATAATATGCTTATTGTCTTGGCCAGAGAGTCCAAGGCTGGGCTCCTTTTTTCCAGACAAAAAAGAAAGGGTTTGCACACGTGCACATGAATAGGATGTGTTACAGCATCACAAAATGCAACCTCACGTGCAATGGGAAGCTTAAAAATTGGGCTGTCAGAAAGAATGTGAAACTTAACCTTGGATTCCATATTCTTGAATTCAAAAATGGCCTGCAAACACTTCAGTTCATTAGGGCAGCCTTGCATTGGTTTTTGAGGGCAATGATTCCCATATAAAGGGGCTAAGGAAAATACAAAAAAATAGAATTGGGTTGCTAAAACAAATATCAACCACTTGCAAGTTGCAACCCTCAATCATGCCGGTAAGAACCTCTAACGACTAACGGTGAAAGTTAATAATTCAGGTATATCCATGTCTTTTATATTATTTGAGTTAACCGAATGAAATTTAATTTGTAAATTTTTAATCATCGAGCCAAAATTTTTATTACCGAATTAACTGAATTGAAACCTTTTTTGATTAACTGATTAATCAAAATTTTGAAATCTTTAAACTTATAACTAAAAATTAGAGTTTTTTGCATTTTTAGTCCCACGACTATCGTGTCACTTGCAGAATTGATCCACGACTTTCAAACTTTGTAATTTTGGTCCATAGCCATTGTTTTTGTTACAAAAATGGTCCCTTTTTTTCCCTGGCGTATTCACTACACACGCCCGCTGACGCATTTTGTTTGTTTTTTGTTGTTTTTTTTTTTGGCGTTGGTTTTTGTTTTGTTTTTTCTTTATTTCCTTATTCTCTTTCCCTTATCTCTCATAACTGACACCTCAAAAATCACTAAAAAAAACATTACTATTGGAGATGCTCTCACAGTTAATGTTAGTGTTGTGCAAAAACTGAAGAATACAAAAAAAAAAAAAAAAAAAAAAGAAGAAGAAGAAGAAGACAAAAAAAGGGTCTACTCAAGATTCGTATAAGCCCACCCGAGCAGAGCTGAACCCGACATCTTTAAACCGAACAACCTTATGAAACGGCGTCAGTTAATAGGATTCTGGTAGGGGGATAAAATCAAATCCGACCCACTCGAATATCCGAGAAAGGATAGGGTTACGTATGGTTTAGGGTCGTGCAACGCCGTTTGGTGCTAGTATATATATATGTTGAAAATGCTGAAATCCAATTGTTTCCTCATTTGCGCCGTCACGATTGTAGAAACTAGGGTTCCTTGACTTCCTTCTCCGAGTTCTCTCTGTCTGAGCTCTCACTTCTTTGATCTCTCCCTTCTCCCTTTGCAATTCTGATTTCTCTGAGAGTATGAGATTCTGAGTTATCTATTTCTGTGAGTTCTCTTTACTCTAATATGTTCTTTACTTCTCTGAGACTCTGAGTTCCACCCGTTCTGTAGTCCAGTGATAATCTGGTAAGTTGTACTAGTATAGTGGTGCTGTGGCTTGTGGTGGTGTCGTCGACTTTGAGTGGTGATATTTGTACAAAGAAGTCCTTGTTCTCGGGTAAGTTAATGTTGCATTTTTCTGAGTGAAAAGCCTATTGGTAAAATCCAAGCCTGTAATTTAGTAGTGTGCTAAAATGTTACTGTACTCCATATGAGTTTGTACAGGTCTAGTCTGCCTTCCTGCTCCTTTCAAGTCGTCGTAACAGGCGCCTTATCCCGAACTTCGTGCAACTTTCCATCCTAACCTTCTTTTTTTTTTTTGGAAAGAACCATCCTAACCTTAAACCCAGCGGCGCAAAGACCATTGGATTAATACCAGCATTATTATATATATATTTTAAAATTTTAAAAATTTCTCTCTGTTCCCGACCTTGTGAAATTACCACAAATTGTCAAGAATCAGACGTGAAGATATCGTTAGGGAGGAACCGAAAGGGTAGGACGGGTAATTAACAGCAGTGAGAAACTAGCTTGAAACGACGTCGTCCCCAGCTGAAGTGGAAATGGCGCCGTAAGGCGGTAGATATTTAACGGTGCTGTCGAGCTGAAAACGGTAAAAGGGGGAAGATTCTCTGGGGGGAGTGGTGAAACGCGAGGAATAATCGGGTTATCAAGGACAATAAACGGTGATCGGAATAATAAGGCCGGTGTCATGTCGGAAAAGGGAGTCCCAGTGACGGATAATATGGAGATTGAAAAAGATGATCGGGAATTTGGGGGAGACAACTCCTTGGAGCTTCAGCAGCAATCCCCTAAAAAAGGAGGACCGCCGAAGAAGCGTAGTGATCCGGCCGAGAAGGACGCGGGTTTCGAGGAAAATTCGGAGTCCGGAAAAGAGAATAGTGAAGAAATTGGAGCTGTAGCTGTAGCAGCAGAGGAGAAAATGTCCGGTATGAGTCACCAGAAAATAAAACAAATTCCAGTGGATGGCGGTGAAGAGGGAATTGGAATGGGGGCTGAAATTGAAGGGGAAAACGGGGGTTCAGTGAATAAGAAGAATAAGTCCGGTGAATTTATACCAGATGAAAATGGTGAAGCGGGAGCAGGAATAAAGGTTGAGAAAGAAGTGGAAAGTGGGGATTCAGTGAAGAAGAATAAGCTCTGTAATGCTAAAACACAGGAAAATGACAGTCAAGGTCATGATCGGGAAGAGGAGCTAATGAATACGGAGAATGAGGAAGAATTGGGTGGAAATCAACAAGAGGATGAGGGTTCTGCAGAGCTAATGAACATTGAAAAGGGAAAGGCCGCAGGTGGTGAAGAAGAGGAGGAGAATGAAGGTTGCAAATCTCATGCAAGGGCATTTCCAAGGAGGCAGTCAAGTCAGAAGGCGATTGAGAAGATTGGGGAACTCAAGGAACAAATGATGGAGTGGGATGAAGCAGACAAAGAGGTCAGTAGGAATAGGGGTAGGAAGAAGAAGATATTGGACAATGAGGGCCATGCTGAAGACAAAAGGAGGAAGCGAGGGAAAAGGGGTAAAGATGAAGAAAGAAGAGGAGAAGAAGATGGCGAAGAAGAGAAAGTAAAGGAAATTACAGAGAGTTCACGGACACTTAGACCTAGGAAAGTTAAGGATGAGGGTGACTATTCTGTGCCAAGGATCAGAAACAGGAGGGATGAGAATGTAAGATCTCAACTTCTTGAAAGTTGGTTTTATTGATTAATCATTGATATTTGTTATTTTCCTGGTACATTTTAAATTTAAAACTTGCAGGGTAATAAAGTTGAATCAAACATGTGCCACCAATGCCAAAGGAATGATAAAGGACCTGTTGTGCGCTGCACCAGCTGTAAGACGAAGAGATATTGTGGGACTTGCATGAGAACATGGTATTGATGTTAATGCTAGTATTTCTCTTGTGTGGTTTACATGCCTGTTTCTTGTAGCAATGGAGATGTGGCATGGATTTACCTGTTTTGGTAGTTTTGTGGTATTATTAAAAGCAACAAAGGAATTTTGTTGAGTTAGTTACTCCATATGTGATAGGCACTTTTGGCTATGAGTAATATTTTATTCTCTTTAAAATATGCTTCAAAATTGAAATGGTGCATTATCTTAACACAAATGCACACGGAAGCTAATATTGGAGCACTTACTTACTGCCTACTATTTGTGTCTTAATCATACCCTTACATATTACTGTATAAGTGTAAAATAGTAACATTTTTTTATCGGAGCTTATCTTGATCCATTCTCTGGTTATTGAGTTCTCTTGACAGTAATACTTAATCCAATAGTTTTATTTTCATCTGATATGCTCCTTAATCTTTATTGACATAGTCATTGTGACAACTTTTGTTCCGTGAAAAAGGTATCCTGGTATGCCAGAGGAGGCCTTTGCAGAAAAGTGTCCTGTTTGTCTCGAGAACTGCAATTGCAAAGCGTGTCTCCGATTAGATGGTCCTATAAGGGTTGGTTTCTTTTGCTTTTCTAGATTCTTGCCTAAATGGTGTTTCTCCTGAATATCAGTTCTATAGACTGACCTGAGTTTGCCCCTCCCCCTTATAGAAACTGAAGAAACTAAAATTTGAAGTCAGCAATGAGGAGAAGATACAGTACTCTAAATATATCTTGCAAGTGCTTCTACCTCTGTTGAGGCGATTCAGTGCAGAGCAAATGATGGAGAAGGAGATTGAAACCAAGATTCAAGGTAATTTTTTTTAATTCCAATGTGGTGTGGCATTATGGTTCAGATTCTTCTTATTCCAAGATTTTGCTTTCTTTTCTCTACATTAGAGAGTTCTGGATGATGGCATTGTGTGCTTGGCTGCACCACAGTTTGAGATATATGGTTCTAGTACAATATAAAAGCATTTATTGTCTTATTGATACCAGGAAATAACCATAGTTGAGATTATAAAAAAAAAGCACTTCATGTAGGGTCTGGTCAATACAGAACATTCTACTATATGGCATTTGATCATATGTTGAAACTTCTCTCTTCTTACTTCTGTTGCACACCAAAAGAAATACGTTTTATCGTCATTTTTTTGTTTTGTTTTTGGGTTCCTAAGGGGTAAGACTTTCCGAGTTAAAGCTACAGAAAGCAAAGTGCCAGCTGAATGAGAGGGTGTATTGGTAGGTTTTGCAAATGCTGTGTTTTTTTGGTATGTGAAATTTTGTGCTATTGCATGCTAATATTTTGTCTATTTTACATGGTTTCTGCAGTGACAACTGCAGAACATCAATTTTTGATTTTCACAGAAGCTGTTCAAACTGTTCCTATGACCTTTGCCTTACTTGTTGCCAAGAGCTCAGGGATGGCCATCTGCGGGGCAATGTAGAAGAAATTGTCATGGAATATATTGACCGTGGGCTGGATTACTTGCATGGTAAAGCGAGTGAAAGTACTACTATGGAAACAAACACCAAGGAATTTGTTGAAACAAACTCCCTTGAAGATTCTAAGTCAGCATCTGAAGTGAAATCCACCTCTCCAACAAAAAGCCTTGAATCCCTTGTTGGCTGCTGTCATGAATGGAGATCTGAAGAAAATGGTAGAATTTTTTGCCCACCAGAGAATATGCGTGGTTGTAATAAGGGAACTTTAGAATTAAAGCATCTTTTGGGGGAGTGTTATGTCACTGAGCTGTTAGCCAAAGCGGAAGAAATAGCAAAGTCATGCAAATTAAATGATATGCCTGAAAGTTCTCAGCGGTTGTGCTCTTGTTCAAAATCAGTAGATGAAAATGCTATTGATAAAAATAAGTTACGGAAAGCAGCTACTAGGGAGGATTCTAATGACAATTATCTGTACTGCCCAGCCGCTAAAGACATTCAACACAAGGATCTGAAACATTTTCGATGGCATTGGCTTGAGGGTGAGCCTGTTATTGTCAGTAATGTGCTGGAAACTACTTCAGGATTGAGCTGGGAACCCATGGTTATGTGGCGTGCTTTTCGTCAGATAAAACATCTAAACCATTCACGTCATTTAGATGTGAATGCTCTTAACTGCTTGGACTGGTGTGAGGTCAGTGCTGTATTCTTTGTCCATGCATAACATAAATTATATATGATGCAGCTATACGTTTAGAACATGTTTCTTCATATATTTATTTCAGAACTGGTTGATCTTTTGGAGTGGTATTGTATTTATTATTGCTTTGTCTGGTTATATTTTTCTAATTATCTTCTTGATAAATGGTCTGTCTCTGCACATGATTTTCTTACTTTAGATGCAATTATCTGCAAACAACTGCTTTTTCTGAATGAGAATTCACTGATGATTTTTGCTGAAGGAGTGGATTGTTCTCATCTTTTGGTAGTTTAATAAACAGCTCAGTGCTCTTTTTTTGTTTTGGAGTTCAATATTTGTTGTCTTGTTGAATGCCTGAACCTCTCAAGTCAGTTTCCTTGTGTGTATTCATGTTCTATTTTCCAAGCTGAATGCTGTATGATGACATGCAGGTTGAAGTCAATATCCACAAGTTTTTTGAATGGTATAAGAATGGTACAACTGATATTTATGGATGGCCTCTTATTCTCAAGTTGAAAGACTGGCCTCCATCAGATTTATTTGAGGAGCGATTACCTCGTCATGGTGCTGAGTTTAAAAACAGCCTGCCTTTCAAGGCATATACAGATCCTCAAAATGGCTACCTAAATCTTGCTACTAAGTTGCCAGAGAAGTCCTTAAAACCAGATATGGGTCCCAAAACATATATAGCTTATGGTGTTCCACTGGAGCTGGGGCGTGGAGACTCTGTAACTAAGCTGCACTGCGATATGTCTGATGCGGTATACTATGTTCCTTTCTTTTGTCATTTTTGAATGGATCATCTCAGTTATGGCTAATGCCAGTATATAAACCAGATAATTTCATAAATAGTTTTTCCTTTCTTTGTTCTATAAAATAAAATGCTTTGTAAAACTAGTATAGCTAGGGACTTTGGTTGCATTAGCATTGACCTTAGGTTATACAGCTTGATCTTGCTGCAGACCTGTTTTATATGTGTGAACAGTGCATGCAATGCAATTTGTATATAGACTTTGCCCCTGTTAGGGTTGATTGTACTTAAATTTGTATCAGGTGAATGTCTTGACACATACTCAAGGTATAAACCTAGAATCCAAGCAACTTTCAAAGATTGAAGAATTGAAGGGGTATCATGCTGTCCAGGACAAGAAGGAACAGCAGATGATTCATAAGCTGGACAAATGTGAGGATGGACTTCATGAATTGAATGAGGAATATTCTCAACAAGATTCTTTGGTGAACCCAAATTCTGTTGATCAAGGGGATGAGAAATCTTCCACTTCTTTTATGCTAGAGAGTAATGATATGTGCATGGGAATATTGGGTACAGAGAATGTGAGTAGGTCTTCTGAAACAGGGGCAAGTAGTCAGGAGAATGAAAATGAAAGTCACAATTTTAATGGGTCTCAGTTATTCTCTGATGTGTTTGAAGAAACTGGTGGTGCTCTCTGGGACATCTTTAGGAGGGAAGATATCCCTAAGTTGGAAGAATATCTCAAGAAGCACTTTAAGGAGTTTAGGCATACTTATTGCTCCCCAGTACCAAAGGTATTATGTTTTACATGATTTATATCTAATTTCAATTATGCTCACTATGCGTCAGGAGACTAATATTCTCAGCTTTCACTTAGCTTTTACTTTGCCAGTTTGTTTCTTTAATTTATTTATTTCAACCATCTTGGTTTTATTTGTCTTAGGTTGTTCATCCTATTCATGACCAAACATTTTACTTGACTGTGGAGCATAAAAGGAGGCTCAAGGAAGAATATGGTGAGGTTTCTCTTATATAATAGTGCTACCCAAATGCATCATGATTTATTTCCTAAAATACATTATATTCTGGTATATTATATTGTACAGGAATTGAACCATGGACCTTTGTTCAAAAGTTGGGGGATGCTGTCTTTATTCCAGCAGGCTGTCCTCATCAAGTCAGAAACTTGAAGGTATATTAGCTTATTTCTGTGATTTAATTACTGCTCTTGAATGCTCCAAAATGCGAAGTTAGACTACAGGACTATTTGTTGGCAGCTTTTCAGTCCTTTTTAATGTGTTGGTGGTATCAAACTCTGTCCGTGCTTTTACTATGATGTCTTAATTCCTTTTACTATGATTCTTTATATAATAGATTTTCATATCTTTCCCTTTCTGATTAATGATGATCTTCATCTGCTACTTGTGGCAGTCATGTATAAAAGTTGCTCTTGACTTTGTTTCTCCTGAAAATGTTCCTGAGTGTGTGCGGTTGACTGAAGAATTCCGAACTCTTCCCCAAAATCACAGGGCCAAGGAAGATAAACTGGAGGTATGATCTCTATTGACACATATATTTCTTGCATATGCTGCTAGTATCTGTTTCTCTATTGCTTTTACTTCAAGTGTTATAACTGCTAATGATGCAGGATGAGAAGGTATTAGTGATTTGCTTTTGTTCTAGTTGTTTCTCTCTCTCTCTCTCTCTTCCAGTATATTTTTGTTACTGCTTTAATTTTTATTGGTTTACTTTTGTTATCTCATCCTTTTGCCGGTTGATCTCTCTCTGTTTTATTTTATTGAGTCACACAGTCACACTTGTGTGAGACCATCTCACGGATCTTAATCCGTAAAATGTGTCGAATCTAGGATAGTTGCTTGGTAGAAATCATAATACCTATTACAGAAAATTTAATACCAATTTGAAATAAATAAATTGCTACTTATAATAGATTACTGTAGTATTTATATGTGAAATCGTGATACTCCGTACTATTTAGGGTATAAAATGATTGTTACTAATGATAAATATTGTAATACTTATAACTGAAAATGTGATTCTTACAAAATGTAATTCTAATGTAAATATTGTAATACTTATTGTAGAAACTTTAATACCAATTTGAATTTAAAATAAATCATTACTTATGATAGATATTTTAATACTTATATGTGAAATTATGATACTATTTAGGGTAAAATTGATTGTTACTAATGATAAATATTTGTAATACTTATAACTGAAATTGTGATATTTACACACCCAATTGTCTACAACCCGACCTTATATGTGAGATGGTCTTACACAAGTTTTTGCCTATTTTATTTTATATTTTTTGAAATGATAAGTAAGGATATTAGAATTAAACAAGACATCCAGTACACAAAAAATTATAGGATTCCACCTGCAGGGTAGGGGTTCAATTCCTGCCACGAACATTGGGGGTTTGGGTTTGAGATGAGCTCTTTGTGCATAGAAATGTCTCGAAGCAAAATTGGCTCAATTTTCCTACTCATGGACCTGGGAGTAGGTTCATGGGTTCCAAATATAGTGAAACCAGGGTTATCAAAATAAAAAATAAAAATTATAGGCATCCAAGCTAATAAAGACACTCAAGTTTCAACCTATCAGAAGACTTCTATGGAGCCAAAAAATGTATGTTAACACAAAGATCTCTTAATCTGTTAGGAGGCATCATCAACCCATTGAAATTTGGATAATTTCTTTCATTTCCGATCAGCAATATTAAGCTTGTAATGATTTTCCAGTTTCTCTTGACAATCTAGTTTTCAACAATGGTTTCATGACAAGCCTCCCAATCAAAAACTAAAATAAAATAGAAATATGAAACAAGGAAATTTTATGAGTGTCCAAATCTGGTACCAAGGGAAATAGTCCTCTTCATGGCAGTTCAGCACAAGCCTAAATGGATTTAAAAGAAAAGACTTCTTGTTAGTGGCCCAAGGGATCTGATCTCACTGTTGATGCTACCCCTGGTGGAAGTATATGGAACTTGACAAAACCATATACCCCTTTACCAGTGCTAGATATGATGTAATTTTACCTTTATTGCTGACACATTTTTACCTTTTGGATAGATTACGTTTTATAGTGTATATATATATTTTTTGGATAAAGTTCTGCATTAGTAGACTTATAATTAAACATAATCTGTTTATATCCTGTACAGATTACTATGAATTGTACTTGAAAAAAAAAATAGCAAGTAAAATAGAAGATTTTGGTCTAAAAAGTTTCTTCTCAAATAGGTGAAGAAAATGGTCATTTATGCGGTGCATGAAGCTGTGGAGGATTTGGAGAAGTTAAATTCTGTAAGTATGCTCACTTGAATGTTCTATAACCATGTACTTATCGGCAACGGTATGTGTTTTCTGTTTTCCACTCCTTACTACCTTGCTTGCTGATGTTGAATAAAAAGTTACGGAGCAAGTAGAAAACTGCCCAAATATAATAAATGAGAAACTAATTCTGCCTATCATCTTCATCCATTCTATGCATGTTCCAGGTTGTATCAGTTTCACTTAGGTCCTTGGATAAATAGCAGTGGAAGTGTTTTATGCTCTGTCCTGTTATATAAGATTGATTATTGTCTGTACTGATTGTGAGTGTTCTTGTTAAGCCTGCAGATGTTTTTAGTCTCCATTAGGCGCTGTACGTGTGTTTTAATGTGTGGTTTCCTTTGCAGGAAAGGAGAGAAGAGAGATTGTCTGAATGACACTGGAGGGAATGTATGTGACTGCCCAACTTATCTGCAGTAGAACATGTGCTCATATTTACTTGGCCTCTGGAAGATGTTTGTTGTCTGTAATGATACCATAACAGCAAATGATCCTTGTTCCTATGCTTATCATATGGTAAAACTCTACCCAATGGTTGTGGCTGTTGATAAAGTTGCCAGATTTTGATTGAGAAAGGGTGGAGAATGTGGAAAGTAGCTGTTGCTTCTCATCAATTCATGGCTTATTCACTGTTCTAACTTCTAACAACAGCTCCAACAGTTGATCCAACTCCTGTTGGTTATTCATAGTCATAGATATAGATTGATATTATTATGTTAAACACATTTTATAAGTGTTTAGATTATATGACTTTATACTTTGGCTCCTCCCAACTCGGGTTACAGACTTACAGGTCTCTTATGAATTTTCATTTCTGATTGGTGATTGATGCAATAGGAGTTGTTTGGTCTAATTTTTATTTTGAGCATGTTTCTTATGAACAACTCAGTACCACCCAAACCTTTGGGTGGTAATTGTGAGTTTTCCGCGTTACTTACAAAAAATGGTGGATTAGAGGTGGTGGAAATTCAGACAGAAACACACTGCATATGCCAATGAATGGTTAAAGAATTCAACAAAAAATCAGCCTAATGATCTGGTAAAATGATTTACATGAACCGGCAAAATCAGCCAATTACCAAAATCAAAAAGGAGAAAATCCATAAACCTAGCATATATCATGGCTTTCAATTCACTTCCGGAATGCTCTGCAAACGGGGCCTCCATGATCGTTGGCGCAGCATTTCGGAACCACCACGATTACCGGCGTCGACCAACAATCCCGCCAAGACTTGCTCCGCCGCCGTCTCCCCTTTTCCCAGCAGCTGCTCCAGCTGCTTCTTTGAGATCACGATCTTCAACTCTCCACTCGAAGGGGAAGAAGAAGAAGAAAAAGGAGACGATGACGGCGTAGATGAGGAGAAGGATGCACTGCTTTTATTATCACACAACAAACCCTCCCTCTCTGCAATTATCTTCTCCGGCGATACCCATTCCCACTCATCCCTGTCATCCTCCGCCCACACCATTGACGACGATCCACGCTTAAGACAATTCCCCATCTTCCCAAATCACAACCTAAGCTAGCTAGCTAGCTAAAAACAGGCCGCCTGGAAACTAATGTATTCTATACAGAAAGCTTTGATGCATCAAAACCTAGCAGAGGCAGAAAATGAGAGGGGAGAATGGCATGGCACCTCCATATTTATACTATCTTCAAGCCCCCTTTTTTTTTTTAAGTCACGGAAGAAACCATCAGCCACTATACGAGGGTGCATACTTGATAAACCCTGTTTTGTATCATAGTCGACAAATGATTACAAAAAATGATAAACTAGTCTAGTTTATCTATAGTAAATCCGTTCAAACCGAGATTAATAGATTATTCCCTTAGAGTCAAACTTGTAATATTACGACAGTCTAACCAATTTAGTTAGAATTGTTAATTTTTTTTTTTTAATTTAAATTTGAGAAGGTAGTTAGAATTGCTGGATTTGTTTATTTACATTTGAGAAGGTGGTGGGAAGGCTGTCGGAAAAAGAAAAATATTTTAAAATTACAAACGACACTTTCTAGTTTCTAGTAGTTGACCAGAATTTGGAGTATGTGTCGCAGTGTGATAGGCTGCAGGGTGGCTAGCTGCCAAGCTTTGGCCCCTTCGCCGTTACGGCTTCCTGTGTTTGACTTTGAAACGATAAGAAATCTAGAAGTCGATCTGACGCCGTCAAAACAGAATCGAAGACTACAACTACGTTCACACCTTGTCTTTTTGCATGGATTTCACGTAAATAAACGGACATTAATGATGACTTATTACCAACTTTTCAACGTCCATTCAAATTTTCTTTTTAAGAGTTATTACCAAGCCATATTTGGTTCCTTAGCCGGCTTAGCTCAGTCAGCCGCCGATCATATTTTTCGGTGATGTGGAAGGAATATTATTAAGATGGGAAGAGACAACATTAGTAGAGATGATTAGTCGTCTAACATGGCATCCTCGTATGAACACATATATGTAAATGGAATCGAAGACAAAAATACTTCACTTACCCTTACCACATGGATTGACTTAAGTTCTTAATCTAATTCGACCATTTTTATTTGGAGTTATATCTAATTGAATCAGAACTAATTAGTTTAAACGTTCATAATTTATTACAAATGAGACATTGTCAATTATACGAGTCATGCCATTTATTTGATATTAAATTGATAAATTTTCAACGGTTAGTTAAACTTTTTCTTAACGACTTAACAACAATAAAAATATCTTTTTCTTCAACAATTTACGTTTCTCTGCAACTTTACAACATAAATATTTTGTTCTTTCAACCGTAAACAACTTATTTCTCTATCCCACAAACCACTAACTACAACAAAAATAACCAATCAAGACCCCTTCTTCTATTGACAATCTTCAACAATGTTTTTATTGACTCTAATCAAAATGCCTCCATAGACATTTCCAATACAATAATACGAACGATTGATAAGTATTTAATTTTAATATACTTAAAATTCATTTTAGTACTTTCAAAAAAAAAAACTCATTTTAGTAATATACTAAAAATGAACATGTATAATATTATCGAAAAAAAATGAACATGTATAATTATATTAGTTGCACACCTTACAATGTGGACCATTTTAAATGAATCCATAATATATTGATTGCCAAATAATTGGATGGCCTAATTACAAGGCCCGGTAAAGTGGGGGAAAATGGGCTCTGGCCCAAAAATTAGGTGAAATTGGGTGACCCATAGCTTCATGCGGTTTCTCTGCGTCGCCGTCAATTACAGAAATGTATTTCCGACCGGCCGGTGTTTCACTGTTTCAGATTCTCGGTCTCCCTATGTCCGTCGGCGACATCGCCTTAGGTAACTTTTTTGTATTCATACGAATGGTATGGTTTTAGCAGTTAGCTGGCATGGTTAAAATGTAAATCGGTATTTCATATTGCGGTAATCTTTTTAGAACTTGGAAAACCGTAACTCGAAATGCTCTAGTGGAACTTCGTAAATGAGAAAGTTGAAGTTCATCATTTGTGTTTTCCGATGTAATTTTGGTGCTATTATTGTTGTGTATTGTTGTCCTTACCATTCAATTCTCGTTAGATATTGCTAAAGTCTAGAATGAATTCCCGAAAAAGCTGATTTTTCTTCTATTATATTGCAGGAGTATAGTATCTTCATCGTATTCCAGGCCAAAATCCTCAAAACGAAGAAACATGTATTATCTTGTCTCGTCAGGGCGTCGTGTTATTTCTCAGATTGCCGTTGCAAACTATTTTAAGTGTTTTTCTACTTTGTATTCTCTTTCCTCCTTGGATTCTTCCCAGTTTGGGGGTTCCTTTGGGGAAGAAAATGTTGGATTGAGAGAAAATTCTGATCTTGCCATTTTACTTGCTAGAATTTCTCCTGGGAGCAGTGAGGATGAAGTTTTCCAGTCTCTTTTATCTGATCCGGCTTGTGATGCTATGCAGCTTAATCACAGCCTTGTTGGAAGGTTGCTTCATTGTTTTAAAGATGATTGGAAGTTGGCACTGGGTGCTTTTAGATGGGCAGAATCACGCCCGGGCTATAAGCCTTTACCTGCATTCTATGATAAATTGGTGGACATACTAGGGAAAACGAAGAAGATGGATAAGATGTGTGCATTGGTAGAGGAAATGCGTGAAAACCATATTGTCACTCTCAGTACTATAGGAAAAGTTATGAGAAGGTTTGCAGGTGCAGGAGATTGGAAAGGAGCAGTGAGAATATTTGATGAGTTAGGAGACTATGGTTTTGAGAAGAACACCGAATCCATGAATTTGTTACTTGACACTCTTTGCAAAGAAAATAGAGTTCAACAGGCACGTGAAATCTTCTTGGAGCTTAAGTCACATATTCCTCCAAATGCAAACACATTTAACATTTTCATTCATGGCTGGTGCAAAGCTAACAGTGTAGATGAAGCACATTGGACGATTCAGGAGATGAGAGGACATGGATTTCGCCCTTGTGTTATCAGCTACTCAACTATCATCCAATCCTATTGTAATCAATCTGACTTCAACAAAGTTTATGAGCTTCTTGATGAAATGCAAGCTCAGGGGTGCCAGCCAAATGTTGTAACCTTCACCACTATTATGTGTTCATTGGCAAAGTTTGAGAAGTTTGAGGAAGCGCTGCAGATTTCTGATAGGATGAAAATGGTTGGTTGTAAACCTGATACAGTTTTCTATAATGCCCTGATTCATACATTAGGCAGGGCTCACCAACTAAAAGAGGCTGAATATGTATTCAAAGTTGGAATGCAGATAAATGGCGTCAAACCAAACACTTCAAGTTACAATTCCATGATTGCAATGTTTTGCCATCACAGACAAGAACAAACAGCTTTAGAATATCTGAGAGAAATGGAAATTTCACCATATTGTAAACCTGATGTCCAGTCATACTCTCCTCTGCTGAAGTTGTGCTTTAGAGATGGGAAGACCGATAATTTATTGCCTAAGTTATTGGATAGCATGGTTAATAAGCACCATTTAAGTCTAGATCTAGCAACATACTCACTTTTGATCCATGGATTATGCAGATCAAATAAATGTGAATGGGCTTATAAAATTCTTGAGGAGATGATAGCTAAAGAGATTACACCTAGATATAAAACCTACAGTCTTCTTTTGGAGGAAATCAAACAGAAGAATATGTTTGATGCTGCCAACAGGATTGAAGAATTAATGAAGAAAATGAAATCCTCTTGAACAAGTCTGTATTTCTAGGGAGACTACCTCACCACACACATAAATGAGTGGGTTGGTCTTCTTCAGCTGTGTAACTCCCTTTATTGGAAGGTACTAAAGGGAATTATTGGCCTTTTTAGGTCATAAATACAAGGACGAAGAATTTGTATGTCACATGTAGTGTATCATATCACTATTGACAGGATGAAGTTTCCACTTCACTGGATTGTTCTGTGGATTTCGATTTTGGCACTTCTTTTATTATATTTCATGGGAACCAGAGCAGAGTTGTGGTGCAGCCTAATATTGAAGATCATGTTATTGGGCACAGTAATTGCATGGGCTTCCACAAAGGAAGTCTAACTGAATGGGTATTTGGGAATTTGACTGCAGGTTTCTTTCATTTTACGATGATTTTTTCCTGTATAAATTTCACATTTATTTCCAAATTTGGTAATGCTGTCAGATCATGATACATAATGATGAGCTATGGTTCTACTTGGTAGTGAATTGTTAAATTCTTGAGTTGAAAATGTTAACTTGGACTTTAAATTTGTCTGCTCTTTTCATCCTCAAAGCAAAGAAGTAGCAGATTTCTTGAAATATAGATTATATTTTTCAGCTGCTGCAGACTATTTTAGTTTTTTAGTTTTATTTTAGTTTTCAAGTTGTCCTTGGGCATAAAGCTTACAATATTTTCAGCTCAATATGTGGGGTTAAATACAGTAATGTTTAGCACTATTGGAGATGCAGCAGCCCATGTGACTGTAGGACATCCCATAGACTGCATTAAGTGAAAGCTCAGAATTAGATCTCATGATCCCATAAAGCTTTTATTAAGACAATTAGACAATATAATAAAACCAAGATAAACTAAACCACTCCAGTTTCTTGTGAATGCATAGACTACATTGCTTGTGGGTCACCAGAATAGCATTGTGCTTCATTCTTGATTTTTTCAATGACATTGTGAGTTGTGACTGTTAATAAATTCTTACCTGTAGGACTGTTAGGTGTAATCATAGTTATTGTATTCTATTTGAAATTCAACACTGCTGACCAGGCTTTCACACTCTTGAGTATCCCCTGCTAATATTTGACTCAAATTTTGTATATTCAACTAAATGTGAAAAGACTATTCTCTTTATTCTATTTATTAATGGTTTCTTTGATAGCATACAACTACATGATTCTGATGTGTAATGTACTTCTTGTCTTCTTGATAGCTTAGAGGGCCCAAACTCGAAACTGGAAGAAGGGATTGCAGTCGAGCAGAGTAGATATTCTTGAGCAATTTGTCCCAGACCGCAATGAAATCATGTGTTGTTCTTGAGAGGTTTTCCAGCACTTGAATTAACACCCCTGGAATTGTTGCCTTGGTAGGTATACCATGCAATATTCTTACCATTGTGAGACTAATTTTGATTCGACCTGAGTAGAATTTGACTTTTACTCGAGGAAATGTTTTGCTCAAAACTCTTTAACATGAGGCACATATGCAAAAGTCAACTCTCCGATTTTACAATTATATTAGTAAATCTTTTCTTCTCTGTTCACTAGTTGTTCCAAACTGCAAACTGATACTTAACATTTACTTCCTCATCTAACCCCTCAGTATAAGGAACTGTCTTTTTCAAGAATTTGGGGACTTATTTAGTATCATTTGGTCTTTTACAGGAGCTGATCCACAGATTATACCAGAGGTGAACCTTCAACCCTGATCATATCCCACACATGCTCAACAAATGCCTACATTCAATCCCTCAACCTAAAGGCTGAGCACAAGTTTTTCAAATGTCTATTGCTTTGCTCATAAAGACTGAACTGATTTTATTTTTCTTTGATTTACAGAGAAGTTCTTAGCCACTATCCGAAAGATTTTTTTAATGTTCTTTTCTTTTTTCCTGAATAAAAAGTGGTTGGTACATACAATTAATTGTTAGCAACTACAGTAAATAAGTAGCATTGAATATTGTTTTCAAAAAAAAAAAAAAGTAGCATTGAATATTCGAGGACCGAATCAAAAGTATTTTTAAGCTTTTAGGCAAAAAAAATAATTGGAAAAAATGTCAAATAGGCCATTGAACTTATCGCTTTTGTGCAATTGGGCCATTGAACTTAAAAAGTGTGCAATTCAACCATCAAACAAGCAAAATTTGTGCAATTGGACCAATTTTACAAAAAATTTTAATTCAATTTGAGTTAAAAACATTTCAATATTGACTCTCAACTAGTATGGTAGAAGAAAATGTCACTCTTAATACATATATGTTAGTAATATAATTGGATTTTACCAAATTTTTTTTGTAAAAGTGGTCCAATTGCACAAATTTTGCTTGTTTGATGGTTGAACTGCACACTTTTTAAGTTCAATGGCCCAATTGCACAAAAGCGATAAGTTCAGTGGCCTATTTGACACTTTTTCCAAAATAATTAAAGTTCTCTAAAAAAGAAACTGGAACTGTGACGGGATCCCGGACTCACGTGCCATGCGTGTGACATATGAATATGCAATACACAAAGCGTGAAACAAAGGCAAATCATGGATTTTGATGTCCTCAGTCCTCACCCAGTTGCCAATAAATATTTTTCCCAATAAATAAATATTCAGCATAAGACAAGCCCCCCAACCGTTACATCTGTTTTGAGTTTTCACACTGAATTTGTTGTTTGTCCTTTTAAAAAAAAAACTTTCTTATGATAAAAATAAAATAAAATAATTACAGTACTAATATTTAATTTTAAAATGTGACAACATGTTAAACTATATCAAAAAATGTTGATAACTGTTTTAGGAAAATAAAGAATATGACAGAAAAAATATGTTTCAGAATCATAATTAGATTATTTTGTTTAGACATGTAAGTTCGAGTGGGAGACGGATCTTAAATAAGAACTTATAATGAATATACCTTTTAAGCAAGTTATTAAAATCGCACCTAATATATATGAAAAATCATTTTCAGTCTATTATTTTTGTTTATTGAACAAAAAAAATTAAAAATTGACTGTTTAGAAAATGAAATTTTATGACTTTGATGTTTGTTGTTATGAATGAAGAGAAATATAATTAATTAATCCAATTAAGAAGATAGAAACTTCTATTATAAGATTGAGATTGTTTAGGTTGAACGATTAAGTTGGTCCCATGGCTTCGAACTGGAAATTTATTCTTAAACATTAGTGGGGTCTAAACACACTAATATATACAGCTATGTAGATTACTGCTTCAGTCCCCACACGCACACTCTTAAGCAGGCAGCTGCACCTCATTCATGGCTTCTGCCCCAACCCCAACCCTCTTTTTCTACATCTTTCTTGCTCTGCATTTCTTTATCTTCTTTTCTCAAATCCCCAGTTTCCATTTTCACTTCTGAACTCTAAAGTCACTGTCTTTCTTAGAAAACTTTTGACCCCTTTAGAGGGGTTATTTTGACTGATTTTTTTCTCTCAGGGCGTGAGTGAGTTTGCAGAGGGAGTTTTGGATCAAATAGAGCAGGCATGAGAAAAAGGGCAGCTCAAAGTTGGGAACTTTATAATCAAAATGTGCTTCTTCTAGTGCTTCTTCTTTGTGAGTATTTTGAGCTTTATCTGTTAATTTCTTGCTGGGTTTACTTGTTTGTTGCATGGATCCATTGGTTTATTGATATGGTGTGAAAGCATGATTTTCTTTCAAGGAAACTAACTGGGTCTTTTGATTGATTTTCTGCTACATTTTGTTTTGTTTGCTAATTATTGTTGTTATTTTCTGTAAGAAACAATGGGATTTTTGTTGATTGGAATGTTCTGTAAATTGGGTTTAACAAAATTTTGTTGAAATTTCACTAACTCGTGATTGCTGTCTTAGCATTATCTGGATCATCTCTGCATCAAAGGGTCATTGTTGATTGGACAAATTCTTGCTAACCTTGTTTTCAAGTCTGTGACTTATTGAGTGGGACAGACCTGCCATGTTGTTTTGTCAGTTTTAGGGTTTTGTTGTTTTTGTTTGAAGCAAACTTATTGCATTTCCTGTTCTTTAGCATTCTAGTTTAATTTTTAACATCACATTATGATTACTTTGTCATCATGGGCACTAGCAAAAGTGCCATGACTGGATCTTTATTGAAATCTTGGCAGATTTGCCTAACATATCATGATGAATGCAAGCACAGTACCTTGTATTTTCCTTTCTATGAAGAATCAGAACTATTGCTTACTGTGATGAATTCACTAATTGTTCAGGTTTTCATGGCTCCAGTTGTAATCCACTGAGCAATCTTAAGGGCTCTGTATTTACAGACAAAAAGGATAATGGTCTTTTGCCTCAGATCTCCCCATCTGCAGCTCCTGAGGCGCAGCCCCTTCTTCCTCTTTTGGCACCTTCTCCATTGGCACCATTCACTAATAGCAGTGTCCCAAAATTATCTGGTTTGTTTCACTTCCATAATATGCAAAATTCTCAAAAAGATTTTTTTTTTTGCAAGATTACATATTTTAACCCATCCCCACCATCTTCCGCACCAAAAAAGCTGACCTCCTTTGATTCCCTATTGCAGGACGTTGCCCATTGAACTTTGCTGCTGTAGAAAACATGATAAGTGTGACGTCAATTGATTGTGCAGCTCCATTTGCAGAGTATCTAGCTAATGTAATGTGCTGCCCCCAACTAGAAACCACTCTATTAGTGCTTGCTGGCCAATCTAGTAAAGATACAAATATGCTTGCGTTAAATAGGACAATAGCAGAGCACTGTCTATCAGATCTTCAGAAAATTCTCGTGAGCAGGGGTGCTAATGATACTCTGCAACATATATGCACTCTTAACCTGTCAAACCTCACTGAAGGTTCTTGTCCAATCAGTGATGTGCGTGAGTTTGAGGCCACAGTGGATTCATCTAGCCTCCTTGCTGCCTGTGGGAAGATTGATCTTGTGAATGAGTGTTGTGAGCAAATCTGTCAAAATGCTATAACCGAAGCAGCTGGAAAGCTTGTCGCAAATGCTTATGATCTTTTAAAAACAGATGGATCTCATGCTCTACCTAACCACTCTGCCAAAACTGATGATTGCAAACGTGTCGTGCTCCGTTGGTTGGCAAGTAAACTTGATCCTTCGGATGCAAAAGATGTTCTTAGAGGGCTGTCTAACTGCAAAAATAATCGAGGTGAGGAATGCTTAACTATTTCTCTCCTATTAAAATGATCTTTTCTCTTTAGACTGCTTTATTTTTAACTAGTGTAATCATCTTTTTTTCCCCATTCCAGTGTGCCCTTTGGTTTTTCCCAACATGGGCCATCACATAAAGGCTTGTGAGGACAGGATAAGTAACGAGACAGCATGTTGTAGTGCCATGGGGAGCTATGTGTCTCACTTACAAAGGCAAAGCTTTATAACTAACTTGCAAGCTTTGGATTGTGCTTCTTCACTTGGTCGGAAGTTACAGAAGGCTAAAGTTACCCAAAATGTATACAATCTCTGCCACATTAGTCTCAAGGATTTTTCTGTCCAAGGTCAGTTATTGTTCAGGATACCAATTTCGCTCTCGTTTAAGATGTGAAGCTATTTACCAAATGCTAACGTGGGAATTTGTGATTATGTTACATGGTTCATTCTGGATATCTCCGAACAACTTCTCCAGTTGCACCAGATGGTAATTTTCCTATTATACTTGTTAATCTACATCTCATCAGTTACCTTTATATTGGTTCAGCTTTAGTGCATAGGTTTTCAGGTTTAACTCGAGCATACCTTAAAATAACTCGTGTAAACTAGCTTTGAACCTTGTTTAGTCACTCGGTATCATATCTTAGCCTAACTCTTATTTCTTTTTTGTGTAGTGTCTGGGTGCCTTTTGCCTAGTTTGCCATCAGATGCGATACTCGACAAAACCTCAGGGATCAGCTTTGTCTGTGATTTGAATGATAACATTCCAGCTCCTTGGCCTTCTGCATCACATTTACAAGCCTCATCATGCAATAAAAGTATGTTCACTAATTCTTTATATGAGTAAATTTTAGTTTGGTCCCAAAAGTTTAAATCCTAGACGTTTTAATATTTTAAATTTGATCCTGATCTTATGATATTAGTTCCAATTAGTAGAACCAAATACAAAATTTACCCTCCTTTCTATTTACTGCACCTAATATCTCTCATTTCTTTTTTCCACCCAAAATATGCCTTAATTTGAAAGGTCATACTGCCACATGAACGGTTAGTAACTAATGTATGTCTGAACTCTCTTCTTGCAGCTGTAAAAATTCCCGCACTTCCTGCTGCAGCATCTGGGCAAAAGTGTAAGAACAGATTTGAGTTCTCTCCTTTTTTGAAAAAAAAAAAAAAAAAATTGGATATCCAAACCCCCATATTTGTCTAAACAACCTACACCCTATCCTTTTATCTGACTGAAATTCTTGTACATTTGTCAGGTCTTTATGCTGTAGACAAAAGGTCGGTTCTGATCCTAGTAGTCTCAGCAGTGGTTGTGCTTCTGTAAAGTTATTCGCCAGTCGCCACCTTTCTCCTTAAGTTGTATGGGAAACGTTAATGGTCTTATCAATCCTTGCAAGTAAGGAAGCCATTGAAACCATAACGCAACTTCTGTATCAGATTAATCTGCAATAATCCAAGAAAAATTTGTGGAGCTGAGGCAGAGAATGATACAAGGGAGTAATATATATCACATTTAGTTTTCTCAAGCTTTGAATCAGCATAGCATTGATTCCTGTAAGTTGTAATAGAACTTTTTTTTTTGGAGAGAGACATTGCTGGAGATGAAATTCCATGTAATTATCAAACATCTTAACCAACCGGCCATGTAGATTTCTTCAAGTCCTGAGAATATTGCTGTGTTGTATTAGATTAGATAGGTTTCTAGCTTGCTGCTTATATGGTTGTAAATTTGAATGTTCTCTCAGGACTTAAAAGAATATTATGGTCAAGCGGCATAGTTATGGTTATTATTATTATTATTATTATTATTATACAAGAAATATCATATACATTATTACTAGCTAATGCCTATATATATGTGTGTATATCAATTCAAGTCTAAACATACTTCAATGAACTCTTAATTTAAAGTATTCCCCTTATGAAATATTCTTGTTCTAAGCATCCATAAAGATAATTCTACCCTAATCCAAGTCCTAAGTAAATCTACTCACACATCATATGATAATTAAGAATAATAAACAAACAAAGATTGAAGATATAAACATGATAAATTAAATAAAGTAAAGAAAATAAGATAAGGAAAAGAAAGTTTCTCTATTGATGAACTCCTTGAAGACTAACAACAATCCTTGCTACAAGCTTGAAGTTGATGAAGTTACAAGATGGAAAATACTTAACTTGAAACTAAGATACTAAGGCTAGGAGACATGCTTTCCAACTTTCTGAAGTTTTTGATCTTCTTGCTCTTTGTCTTTGTCCTTTAGCTCTCCAATATCATCTCATCCCTTCTTTTTGGCCTTGTCAACATGCATTATATTATCTTCCACGCACTCTCTTTTGTTTCTTCTTCCATGTAATTAGCAATGAATCAAGATTACGATTTCACAAATCACCTAACATTTTGGACTAATGCTACAAAAAAGATTGGGTGAAATATTTTGAAAGTGACCTTCACAATGATCAAATTTTCTTCATATATATTTCTTCAAAAGAAGATAAATTACAATTATTAATCCAATGAAGAAAATAAAGATTATTATATGGACACAATTGTGACATTTTATTGGTAAAATGAGTTTAAGCATGGATATAAATATGAATAATTATACACTATGCTAATCACATGGCAATGTCATCCTGTCAGATACTTTTACTGATTTAGCTAGTATTGCACAAAATTAATCAACATTTACCAGTACTAATTTAATAGGTTTCCTTCCCTGGTCACCCAAAAACAATTGACTTAACTAGTCCTAAGCCAAAAATAAAGGGCAAAAATTTGTGTGAGAACATTTCAGATGTGTCAATGAGACATGTTAGATCTTTAATTAATGAGGTCAAAGATGGAATCTATTAATTAAAAATTTTACCTATTAATCAAATATCTAACTTGTCTGAGTCTCTCACACAAGTGTTACTCTTAATAAAATTGGTTGAAGTGAAAATGGAGAAGCCCTTTTTACACAACATACAGCTTGAGCTACTATACGCATAGGTTCTGAAGCTGATATTCCCCATCATCCACATCAAAGAGAGTCCCTGGCCTGCAAGCCTCACCGTCTTTCATGGCTGGTCACGGAGGTAGCTCAGAGCTCGAGAAGGTGCTATCAGACACTGAGTTGCCCTACTTGAAGCGCCTCAAATCGGCTTCGTGGATCGAACTCCGCCTCTTGTTCCGCCTAGCCGCTCCCGCCATCATGGTTTACTTGATCAACAACTCCATGTCCTTGTCCACTCGCATTTTCTCCGGCCAGCTCGGAAATCTCCAGCTCGCCGCCGCCTCTCTCGGCAACCAGGGCATCCAGTTATTCGCTTATGGCCTCATGGTAACATAACATATATATATATATATATATATATATATATATATATATATATATATATATATATATATATATATATACATTTGTTTGCACCAGTTTAATTATATTAATTATCTGCAATAATCTTGTTTATTTGTTTGTGCATGGTGATTTGGGAAATTTAATTTGCAGTTAGGAATGGGGAGTGCAGTGGAGACTCTGTGCGGGCAAGCGTTTGGAGCACAGAGATATGATATGCTGGGGGTGTACTTACAGAGAGCGACTGTGGTCCTCACCATAACTGGGATTCCATTAACGGTGGTCTATTTGTTCTCCAGGCAACTCTTACTGGCACTTGGCGAGCCCAAAACGGTGGCGTATTACGCCGCCCTGTTCGTGTACGGCCTAATCCCTCAGATATTCGCCTACGCCGTCAACTTCCCCATACAGAAATTCTTGCAGGCTCAGAGCATAGTAGCTCCCAGCGCGCTCATCTCTTTAGGAACGTTGTTCTTGCATTTGTTACTGAGTTGGGTTTTCGTGTACGAGGTTGGGTTGGGGTTGATAGGCGCGTCACTGGTGCTCAGCTTTTCTTGGTGGGTCATTGTGGGGGGTCAGTTTGTGTATATTTTGAAGAGTGATAAGTGTAAGGTCACGTGGACCGGATTCCGGCCGGAGGCCTTCGCCGGACTTTGGGAGTTTGTGAAACTGTCGGCGGCCTCCGCCGTCATGCTTTGCCTGGAGACATGGTATTTTCAGGTTCTTGTTCTCCTCGCTGGGTTACTCAAGAACCCTGAGCTTGCGTTAGATTCACTCTCTGTGTGGTAAGTTATAATTCACAGCAAAATTACAATTTTATTTTCTTATGTACTGTTGTTTAAGTTTCAAGCTGGGCTGCAAGGTGCTGGCCTTTTGTCTAACAATTCCCTAATTACTAATTGCTGAGTTTGACCTTCCAGACCTCTGTACAACAATTTGAAATTAAGAGGTGGACAACAAAGGACAAATTTTAATGATCTTGACATGTCATATCAAGGAGAGCAACTCATCAAACGAACAGTGCATGCATGCAATAATTGTTTGTTGATAGATGTTTGAATTGATGCAATAAAAATGTTTCTCTTTTTTTTTTTTTTTTGTGGCAGCATGGGAGTAAGTGCACTGCTATTCATGGTTTCAATCGGATTCAATGCTGCTGCTAGGTGAGTGTACCACTTTCGTAAACATATTTTGTTTTCATTTCTTTTCTTTGAAAAAAAAAATAAAGAATTTTAATTTTCAGTGTGAGAGTGGGGAATGAGGTGGGAGCTGGGAATCCCAAATCAGCTGCATTTTCAGTGTTGGTGGTAACCGTTATCTCCGCCGCCATTGCGGTGGTGGAAGCCATCATAGTGCTATGTCTGCGACACGTCATCAGCTACGCATTCACCACCGGCGACACCGTGGCAGAAGCTGTGTCAGAGCTCTGTCCATATCTCGCTGTCACACTCATCCTAAACGGCATCCAACCGGTCTTATCAGGTCACCGGTCACCCCTAATTTTTTTTTCTCATTATTATACACTTTTAGGTCACATTGCACCAACAAAATATCGACAAAAAAGTAAATCGGAACCATGTAGTGGAGTGGTTGAGCTATGGCAGAAAATTGAATTATTTCATATGAGCAATGCGGAATGTGAGAGTGGTCCAAATTTACTTTTATGGTTTCGATCGAGTTTACTAAACTGATGAAAACATGTTTTTTTTGGGGGGAATTTGCAGGTGTTGCTGTTGGGTGTGGATGGCAATCGTTTGTTGCGTATGTTAATGTTGGGTGTTACTACATCGTAGGGATTCCATTAGGGTGTCTTCTTGGATTCAAGTTCGACCTTGGTGCCAAGGTTTTATATATTTTGTTTATAATATAATTAATCTTGATTAGATTATATAAGTTTGGTGGTCAAACAAAATTGTGTTATGATAGATAATTGATGCACGAGCTCCATCTCAACTAAAAATCTAAACTTATAGTTGGATTGCACATTTATGTTTATATATTATATGTTGACCAATGATGAGTTATGTTTTGGGTGGCAGGGGATTTGGTCTGGTATGATAGGAGGCACAGCAATGCAGACCTTCATCTTACTATGGGTTACATTTCGGACCGATTGGAATAAAGAGGTAGGTAACACAATAAACTGGAAAAATTCGATGATCAATTGACCTTACCTTCCATATTTGAAAAATAGAAAAATTGTTGTCGATTAGACTTGACACTCTAGCTAGTTGAGTATTAGTATATTCAAATTTAACATAACTTGAATTATTGTTAATCAAGTTGCTTGAGTTCCATTGAGTTTGGTTCAAAATACTAACAAAATAACACAAACACCCGGTAAATATATGTTATCCGATTGGATTAGTGAATTTGACTTGTTGATAGCATTAGCTGATTGTAGAAAGATGTTTGGTAAATAGGTGGGGTTAGTTGATAGCTAATTACTTGCAAAATGATTTTATCAAAAAGTTGCTTTAATTTGAACAACTTTTTGAATTTTAGGGTTTTGAAACAATAAGTTGTTATAAAAAGTTACTTAATCAAACACTCATATTGATTATTTGACTACGTCATATGATTAATAGTCATCAAACAAGACAAAATTGGCTGATTAGTTAACTAGGTTACCAAACAGAGCATTCATATACTTAAAGTTTTTTTTTTTTTTTCCAGGTGGAGAAGGCTAGAGCAAGGTTGGACAAGTGGGAAAGCACTAAAGAGCCACTTTTGAAGAATTGAAGGGGGTAATAAAGTCTTGTGTAACACCTTCACCAGCCAACCATGGGATGTTGTTGTAGCAATTAGCAACTAATTCCATAGCTTATTATGCAACTTTGTTTTAATTTTCTATAGCTAATTCTCTCGAGTCGCATCTGCATTTATCTGAATAAAATATGTTGAATATTTTGTTTTGAAAATTGAGGGAAAACATTTACACTATTAATAATTCAGGAGTGACATTGATAATTGATATATTTGTGAGGGAACATAAATTACACTTTTTCTTGTTTAATATAATTGTGCAACATATGCACCTTACTAAAAAAGTCATGGGTTGTAATTGACGACTTGGGCAAATTATTATGTGGACTGTGGTTGAAAACGACGTTGCTGAATTTTATGAATTAAAATAATGTACATATTTGTTAGAATAATGTATGTCATGTGTTAAAATAATAAAACTTTTAGGGTAAGATAATGTACATTATATATTAAAATAATATACATTATGTGTTAGAACAATGTACATTATGAATTAGAATAATAAAATTTCTGGGGTAATTAAGATGATGTACATTATATGTTAAAATAATGTACTTTATGTGTTATAAAAATGTATATTACAGAAAACGCGAAATGACATCGATTTTAGATCATGCTTTACATAATTGTGTGGACATTAGGACTTGTCATGTGAGATTGGAATAGTTCCACATGACTTATTAGTGCTCCATGGGTCTACCGTCTGAGATACTCTCACACTGAATTATATTCCCTAATTAATAGTTAATGCCAATATGGTCAGACACACCTAACTACATTCCCTCATTCATATAGTTAATGCCAATATGGTCACACACACACCTAACTACTTGCTCCATGGGTCTACCCTCTGTCAAATACTGAATTCTCTCATTCATAGTTTCGTTAATGCCGATATGGTCACACACACCTAACTACTAAAGTAGTAGTACAGGTTGTACAGTCATTTTTATTTTACATACAAAGGAAACCAGTATCATTAATCGCCATCTGTAAAAGAGATGTACATGAAAAGGAGGATTGATGAATCACTCCATACAGTCAGATCTAGGAAGAGATTCCTTTGCTAATAAGCAATGGGCAACCCCGTTGAGATTGTTTGACAAAGGTGACTAGCACATTATGTCATTAGTTAATTGACTAAGAACATTAGCAATATCCAGGACTAAAACATCAAAAGAAGAAACACTAGTAGGATTATGAAGTAAAGGCAAAAAAGCCTTGGAAATATTATGGTATATTTCTTATGAAGGCATGCATAAAGTTGTATGCATGAGATATGCATAACGAAATTCATAAAACTTATGAATGTCTTTTAACACAAAAATTTTCATATTGAGAATGTGTTAAAATACTGACAAGTCAAAAAGTTTACTAGATAGTTTATCAAGTATGAAAATTGACTAATATAGAATAATTTCAAATTTAAATCATGGATTATGATTTAATTTGGTATGTTTCTTCGGTTTCGGTTTAGAAGAAACATGAAAAGTTAAAGCTTAAAATAAAAAACAGTTTCTTCTCCAAAGTGAAGAGATATTTCTAAATGGATGAGATTTATCAGTATACAATTATTCTCCAAAATGGATTGTATTCCAAAATGAAGGATGTTTAATTTTTTATTTTAAGGAATCACTTAATTGTCAATTAATTCTACAATGGTGATTGAAAATTATTCTTTATAGAATTTTTATGTGAATAAATATTTATTGACTATGAACATGTAAAGTGGGTTCCGGTATATTCAATCAAATATTTTATTTTATAAGTTCATTGATAGAATATTACAATTCTATCATGTTCTGTTGCCAAGGTTGTGGTGACTAAATATTAAAATACGTAGTTTTAAATAAAAGGTTTTACTATGTATTGTTTTTTGATAAATTTACAGTGGGTCCACCCACGTTCGCTCCCGGAGGCAGGGCCGGCCCTGGGCATGTTTTCCTAGTGTCACTGCACAGGGCCCCCAAAATTTAGGGGGCCCCAACTGTAAAAAAAAATAAAATGAATATATGTATATTAGATATAGTAGTATTTTTTATGTAAAAATTTTATAAAAATTGGGTCCAATCACTTTGAAAGTATTGAATATAAACAAGAATGGAAGTTGTTAATGAGTATGATTAGAAATAGGTAGGGCAATTTGAATGTGATTAGAATTAGGTAGGTCAATTTGGGCATGATTATGGAAGGGTGGCATAGAGATAAATTGAAAAAATTCATAACCTTAGTATATGTAAGGGCAATTTTTTGATAATTTTGATTTTCAAACAAGTTTCCAATTTTGATTTTAGCATCTCTTCAACTCTTTAAGTCTCAAACAATAAACTTGCAAAACATCAATTAATTACGGTAATACATAATTTGATATCAAAAGTTTGGCGTATGATTTTGCATCTAAGCATGACCAATGTATGATAGTTTTTAAGTGAAATATTAGATGTATTATTTTTTGGCATAATTTTTAAACAATTATATATATATATATATATTGGGACAGCGCTGCCGAGAGGCACGGAAGCTAGCCCAGGGGGAATCGTCACTTATGGAAATTGAACTCAGATTATCCTGAAATTCCTCCCCACCAAGAGAGCTCACTTGCCACTTGAGCTTTACTATATATTGTGATGATTATTTAGTACGATATTAACTACAATATGGAGTCCTAGTTTAAGGATTTTCCAAGGTTGTTAAATACAAAATGATTAAAGAGATATGGAAAGCCTAATTATTTAGTTGCGAGTGAAGGAAAGCTCAACTCATGTCTAAGTTATTATGTTAGGCCTTGAGTTCAATGTAGATGAGTACTTCATTTTGTGATTGCAAGCATAAAAAAATTAAATTAAAAATTGTATGCCGGTGATGCAGCTTGATACAGCATGTAAAGAGAGGATGAGTTAAATTCTTAATTGTAGTCAATCAAAGCAATAAGCTATGTCATTGATGATCTCGGAATAACTATAGACAACATATGCTAGTTTATCTCTTTATGATTCTTTATTGATTATGATTAAAAAAGCGGGATTTATTCGATACAGACCCGTACAAGTTTCCCTAATCACTATAAAAAAAAAAAAAAAAAAAAAACCTTAATCATTCAACTACATAACATCCCATCTCTCTATTCACCAGTCATCTTTCTTTCGTCATCAACACCAATTTCTCCCTCCTTTATCTTTATCTCTCTTCTTTTTCATATTTTTGATTCCTTTTTCATCAGTCAAAAGATCAGACGTCCTCTACTTGCATTCTTTAAATTAAATGTCTACTATGTACGTTTGTACTGGTGTCATCAACTAAAACCACAGTGAGGGAATTAAAGAGTTTCTTCAGATTTTTTTTAATACAACAAGAAAGGAAAAAAGAATTAAATAATTATATAAATCGTGATCACACTTTTTATAAAATTTAGTTGTTTTTTTTTTAAAAATAAAATTAGTTGTTAATTAACAAAAGACGAACAATATAATCCATACCAAAGTTTTTGATATTTTGTCGATTGATTGTTATTGCAAATGCGACAAACACATCAAATCCATCCACAATTGGCGTTTATGATGAGAAAATGATGCATAGCAGAATGATTGATAATTGTGTGTAGGGTGTTGGTACATTTGGGAAGGGCATTAATGGAAAATGGTAAATGATATGTACGATGCTAGAAATTTAGGTAGATATAGGAAAATGGGCAAATAGTTACGGGGTATTAATTAAACAAAACAAAATCATATAATGCTAACTAGTACAGAAAGAATTATATAGCGTTTATATGTTTTGAATTATGAGGTGTATTTAATTTATAAAAGTGATGTGACATGCTCATTTATTTAGATAATCGAAAATTATATTATATTGGAGTAAAAATTTGAAATTCAAGGATAGTTTAGGAAAAATAGAAAGATAGTACGGGGTAATTTTTATTTTAGTAAACTGGACATTATTTTGTGACAGATAAAGGAGGAAAGTAAGATATGTAAAATGAGAGGAGGAGTAATATTTAAGATATGTAAAAGATAAATTGTATTAGAAATATTTTGTGCAATGGGCTTGATCAAAAGAATGTTGACAAGGATACAATAAACAATATATATACAACAGTTATTGTGTGGACCGTGATCTACACAACTATGTAGACCACGGTCCAAAAATGATGTCGCGCACAATTTTGCCGTATATATACCTATTGGGTAAGTCGTCGAGAATCGAATTCAAAGTTAAACTTACTTTGGGCATTCAATTCCTTGATTTTACTTAAGAGGGGAATACAATATCCTTACTGGATTTCCCTTGTCTTTTACCTTTATTTGCAACTATTTTTGCTTACACTTTATGCAAACACCTTTATTTGGATGAGAGTTTGGTTATGCTTGCATAATATTTCGGGTACACGTCCTATGAAAAGAGCTGTGGGGCTCTTAGAGTTGGGGATTCAACCTTTAGGGAACGAAAAATATGTCCATCATTATATCCTACTACTATACACCGAAAATATGTCCATCATTATATCCTACTACTATACACCTTGAACCGATATAAATTATGATAACTCAGTTGAACACGGAGCTCCATCACTTTAAAAGGTTACTCTCACGCTATCGCCGATGAGACTCGATGTATGATATTTCTTCTTAAATTTCGTCTTTGCGACCAACTGAGCTGAGCATGCATATTTGGACAAACGTTTTGAAATGCATAGAGACGAATCAGAAAATTGAATCCACAGAATCTAATTCAGTTACGTAACATTATTGAATAAGAACCGTACAAAAACCCAAATATGAATTTTTCTATTTTCACAACATATCCCACTCATTTCAATCTTTACCCAATTCCGCATAATTTCCATCTTTTCTAACTAATTCAGTGCCTCAGCTCATCATTTTATTATTATTAGTATTAACAAATTTTAACTTTATTATACAAATCATTCGTGATGTGTTAATTATCAGAAGAATTGAAAACAACTCATAACCGTTTGGTTCAAATGTTATAATCAAAATTAGTAATTGTAATGATCTTTACTACAATTAGTCTTTATTGTATAGTAAATATGTAACTATTTATTTATTCTATAATAACGCACTAGTAAAACTATAAATACCTTGTAACATTCCGGTGTGAATTGCTCACTTATATATAGATACGTGGTTTACTCAAGGCATATCTCTTGCTAGAATTACTAATGTAAAAAGTGTACTATTTAATTTGATTTTGACACCTGTTGAAACACATTCTGCAATTTATTTCATTTATTATGCACTAACTAAGCTTTACCTGTGAGATTGATAGTAAAGAGCTCTCGAGATTGGAATTTTAAGTTTTAGCATAGCTAAAATTATGATGTATGAGTATGAGAATTTGGGCATATATTCATACGAGTATATAGCACGTGAAGTAACAGGTGAGGGGTATATATATATATATATGTGGGCATCATATTATTCATATCACACCTACAAACTTGGCTATAGTAAAAGGAAGAACACTTTCGGCAAAAAAGATCAGACATGGGTTCACGAGCTGATGATACTCTTAATCAAACCGATCACCCGACTTTAGAGTCCAAGCAAGCCACGCCGTCTTTCATGGCCGGCCATGGAGGTAGCTCAGAGCTGGAGAAGGTGCTATCAGACACGCAGTTGCCGTACTTCCAGCGCCTAAAATCGGCTTCGTGGATCGAACTCCGCCTCTTGTTCCGCCTAGCCGGTCCGGCCGTCATGGTTTACTTGATCAACAACTCCATGTCCTTGTCCACTCGCATTTTCTCCGGCCAGCTTGGAAATCTCCAGCTCGCCGCCGCCTCTCTCGGCAACCAGGGCATCCAGTTATTCGCTTATGGCCTCTTGGTAACCTATGTTAGATATAAATATAATATAACCATACTGAATAATAATAATCTACCAGAAACCTAACTTCCTAGTAGCAGAAGCAGAAGCAATGTTGACCTTCAGCTATAGTTGATATTAGGTTTTTTTTTTGTGGTGATTTGGAAATTGAATTTAATTTGCAGTTGGGAATGGGAAGCGCGGTGGAGACACTGTGCGGGCAAGCGTTTGGAGCACAGAGATACGATATGTTGGGGGTGTACTTACAGAGAGCGACTGTGGTGCTCACCATAACAGGGATTCCATTAATGGTGGTCTACTTGTTCTCCAGGCAGCTCTTACTGGCACTGGGGGAGCCCAAAACGGTGGCGTATTACGCCGCCCTGTTCGTGTACGGCCTAATCCCTCAGATATTCGCCTACGCCGTCAACTTCCCCATACAGAAATTCTTGCAGGCTCAGAGCATAGTAGCTCCCAGCGCGCTCATCTCTTTAGGAACGCTGTTCTTGCACTTGTTACTGAGTTGGGTTTTCGTGTACGAGGTTGGGTTGGGGTTGATAGGCGCGTCACTGGTGCTCAGCTTTTCTTGGTGGGTCATTGTGGGGGGTCAGTTTGTGTATATTTTGAAGAGTGATAAGTGTAAGGCCACGTGGACCGGATTCCGGCCGGAGGCGTTCGCCGGACTGTGGGAGTTTGTGAAACTGTCGGCGGCCTCCGCCGTTATGCTTTGCCTGGAAACATGGTATTTTCAGGTTCTTGTTCTCATCGCCGGGTTGCTTAAGAACCCTGAGCTCACGTTGGATTCGCTCTCTGTATGGTAAGTGGGAATAATCAATTGATTAGACAGTTGACTTAATTTGAACGGTCAAATATATGAACTGCTCAACTATAAACAAATTAGATTGATACTTGTTTAATTTGTGTTTATGGCAGTCTGTATAGTAGGTAAAAAGTTAAGTTGATTAGACAGTTGACTTAATTTGAACTATTCATATATGAACAGCTAAGCTATGAATAAATTAGACTGACACATGTTTAGTTTGTGTTTATGGTAGCATGTCAGTAAATGGACTGGTATTCATGGTTTCAATCGGATTCAATGCGGCTGCTAGGTGGGTATATATATATTTGTCTGATCTATAATGTAATGATTGCAATGAAAACTGGGATGGATCGCTTATTAATAAATTTATGGATCAGTGTGAGGGTGGGGAATGAGCTGGGAGCTGGGAATCCCAAGTCAGCTGCATTTTCAGTGTTGGTGGTTACCGTTGTCTCTTTCGCGATTGCGGTGGTGGAAGCCATCGTAGTGCTATGTCTGCGACACGTCATCAGCTACGCATTCACCACCGGCGACGTCGTGGCAGAAGCTGTGTCGGAGCTGTCTCCATTTCTCGCCGTCACGCTTATCCTCAATGGCATCCAACCTGTCCTATCAGGTCACCCGGCCCCGGCCCCATCTTCTTTAATTTCTTTCTCATTCATGCCCGCTTTTTTAAATAAATAATAATAAAAGCTAACCAACTAATTTTGGCTCTTATGTTTTATCACTTAAAATCCACATATATAGGTCATCAGCATAAGACATGGATATTAAATTCTAGCATATAATATATAATTAAACTATCAGTTTAAATTTCCGTTACTAAATTATAATATTTTGGAATTGCTTTCTCTGTTTTTGTTTACTTTTATGGTTTCTTACTTTACTAAAGTGATGATAACATGCATACATGTGTTTTGGGGGAATCTGCAGGTGTTGCTGTTGGGTGTGGATGGCAATCGTTTGTTGCGTATGTTAATGTTGGGTGTTACTACATCGTAGGGATTCCATTAGGGTGTCTTCTTGGCTTCAAGTTCGACCTTGGTGCCAAGGTTTGGTTTTAATTCTTTTGTTTATGATTAATTAATCCTGATTTGATTACATAAGTTTGGTGGTCAAACAAAATTGTGTTATGATGAGTGATATTTTGGGTGGCAGGGGATTTGGTCTGGTATGATAGGAGGCACAGCAATGCAGACCTTCATTTTACTGTGGGTTACATTTCGGACCGATTGGAATAAAGAGGTAACAAATTAAACTGTAAAAAACTTAATGATATTAATTGACCTTAGCTTATATGTAAAAATATATATTTTTCAGGTGGAGAAGAGTAGGGCACGGTTGGAGAAGTGGGAAAGCACGAAAGAGCCACTTTTGAAGAGCTGAAGGTGGGTAAAGTCTTGAGACAGAAGAAGGCCGGGCTGGCAAATAAGTTGTGCATGGGGAGTGTCATTGTTTGATTATTAGAAAACATATTTTGTTGCACTCATATTTCAGTTCTCAATAATAATAACAAATATATATTGGGCTATACGCTTTTGGGCCTACGGTGTTGTTTGCCTTCGTTTTCCTATCTATCTCACTATCTGTATCATCAATGGGATTGGGATTGTTAATTTGTTATATATGGATCATGGTTCAATGTACACCTTGTAAGGTAGATCATGATTCACAACAACGCTTCATATAACTTATATAAATGGTGTCATTAGTAACATTTTTTTGGCGTAATGTTAATACTACAGATACATAATCCATTAACTACATCTTTATAAAATCAATATCTTAAGTCAATAACCCTTAATTTATGAACCTTTAGTAATAAGCTGATTTACCTATTGTTCACATGTTTTGAATTTAGAACAAGCTAAGGTTAGAATTACATAACATGATACATTTACAATTAAAAGATTGTGTATCTATTGCAAATGTTAGAATTGTCTTCCTTGAGCAGTGTGAACTAAGCCTTTGGAGCTGAAATGAACATACTGTAGCCTTGGGAGCTGAAAAGATTATTGGGGGCTTTGTAGGTTTACTATTTGAGCATCTTTTATGTGTATATATATTGTGTAATCTTCTTTCAGTAATAGACATGAAGTAAGATAGTTAATATATTTTCAGCCATTTCTCTCTTCTTGATTCTTCATCTTGCTTCCTCCTAACTGGCGGGTGGTGTTATTCTCCACCCGCCAGGCCTATGATTCTTACAAACTCAACATGGTATCAGAGCTTAAGATTCTAGGCTATTTTCATCCTTTCCATTTCTGAAAAAAATAAAAACACCATTTTTTCCGGCGATACGTGGCTGCCCATTTCGTTCCGACTCACTTCCGGCTAGTGTGTGAAGAAACTACCACCACAGCCTTACTCGGAACCTCATCGTGAGCCGACGCCTGAAATCCGGTGGCCATCATCCTCTGCACGCGCCCCCACGCGCCGCCGCACTCCGCCGGAAGTCTCCACTCTTTTCCGGCCATATCTCTCTCCTCCGATCTCCGTTCAAGGTGTTGTTGCCCCAAGTAGATTCGCCTTGATGAGACGCACTTGGGAGTATATTCAGATTTCCAGTCTCCGCCGGTCATGCCGGTCAACTGCCGGTCAACGGCTAGTCAACGCCAGTCAACCGTCTGAAAAATTCCGGCGACTGTGGTATTAAATTCTCCCAAGCTTCCAGTATATGATGCTATCATACTTGGCCTCTATTTCTAGCTTTTCACCTTGAAACCACATCTTTTTCCTCCTCGGGATATCATGATAGAGTGGTGTTCTGTATCTATTTCTAGCTTTTCATCTTGGCTTCTATTTCTAGTTTTTCGTGTTGAACTACCACATCTTTTACCTCTTTTCCTACTAGTGTCATGTATTTGTTCAGTTCACACAACATTTCCCTCCATTATAGCATCACATGATGTCCCAAACGTCCCAAACTGCAGTAATACTATGGGCACTTCTCTGCCAAAGTGCTGCAAATTTCTTGGCAACCATTGATGCCTGCTGGGTAAAATTTAAAGGTTTTTGGGTTTATTGTTGAGCTTCTTCGGTTCTTCCCATGGTGTTTACTATTTTTGGTATAACCGTGCTATTTCTTTATCTCCGGTATGCCTTATCCCATGGATGGTAAGTTTCAGCACTACTATAAAGGCCTTTGATTATTCCCATGTTTCAAGTGAGGGGGAGTGTGACTGTCTACAATTGGTGTGTCGTCTTCATTTCTTTGCTTTTCGTCTTCATTTCTTTGCTTTGAAGTATCTTCATTACTATGGGCTCAATTGCATTCTATGCTCCCGTTCGCCTCCACCACTCTCGATAAAAAGATTGTTGTTGGCAAGTCATAGAGTGCTTATGTTGCTGTGAAGGTGTTAGTGTTATTTCTTACCCTTGGTGCCGTCATTTCCAAGGATGGTCGTGACAAGCTTCGCCCTTGATGCATTTCCAAGGGTTGTGTATAGCATTGTCTTACCCTTGGTGCCGTCATTCCAAAGGATATTCGTGACAAGCTTCGCCCTTGATGCATTTCCAAGGGTTGTGTATAGCATTGTCTCTTCGAAGCCATCCAGTACTGTTATCCTCTAGTTGCTTGTAATCTTCATTTGTAATTTAGAGTGGAGTTTATGTTTGACTTCAAGCTTGGAACTTCTAGATGTTCCAGCTTGAGGGGAGTGTTAGAATTGTCTTCCTTGAGCAGTGTGAACTAAGCCTTGGGAGCTGAAATGAACATACTGTAGTCTTGGGAGCTGAAAAGATTATTGGGTGCTTTGTAGGTTTACTATTTGAGCATCTTTTATGTGTATATATATTGTGTAATCTTCTTTCAGTAATAGACATAAAGTAAGATAGTTAATATATTTTCAGCCATTTCTCTCTTCTTGATTCTTCATCTTACTTCCTCCTAACTGGCGGGTGGTGTTATTCTCCACCCGCCAGGCCTATGATTCTTACAAACTCAACAGCAAATATGAATGTACGTCAACCAAACGAAAAGAAAATTTTTATTAAAAAAAAAATCATGCAAATTTAAACAAAAAAGACGTTATTTTGTATCAACGTCAACAATATATATAAGACAAACCTTTAGGGCAACATATTCAGACAAACCTTAGTCAACGAGATAATTTGCCATTCATCTATGTCACCTTTTTATATGCTAAACCCATGCATGCATTTTTTGGTGGTGTTAGGGGATCCTTTCGCTGTCTGACTACGTAATAAAACCAGCCATGCTCAATCGACAAATTTTCGTATATACATACTCAATTTCCATAAATGCCCTTGCATCCAATAATTCAACCCTTTCATGAGTAATACATACACGTTTGGTAATTAGCAGTTGGCAATGCCTGTTTGTAACCAGTTGAAAGCGTCCACAAAAGTGGTATCAGTTGGTATGATGAATCCCCCCAGGTACAAAGAAAAAGGTTTTCATAACAACTTCTGTCCTTTCAATTTCTACTCTATAACTTAAAAGATGAGAACTCTTACCAAAACAAGTTGGTTACCTACCACATGCTTTGCTCAAACAAACAATAATTATTAGCTCTGATCTGTGCAACTGAGTGCTTAGCAATTGAAGATAACCAATACCACAGCCATTATACTGTGGTGAAAATATAATTCAAGATAGAATTCTTTTACTGCTTAACGCATGGAGATTGCAGTTAGCCAAATACTAATAAGACTTTGTTTTCTTCCTATCTACACTCTACGTCGTCCATATTTCATACCAAAAATCAGAACAACAATGAAGCCTCATTACCGTATAGAATTGAATTGAAGCAGCAAAAAGAATAACATGCCTGTCTTTTTTTCACTTGCTTCTCCTTGTAGACCTGCACTTCTTCATCTTCCTGCTGTTCCTCTCATCGAAGCTGCTCCAGATATAGTTACCGGGGATTGCGAAGGGATCCCCTTGCTGTCCATTACAGCTCTCCTGCTGGCTCGTCGAGCACGACCGGTTGCCGCCTCTTGACAGCCACGACTTTGAAGAAAACGAGATATCGCCGCCGTCTGTGCTGTCGTCGTCGTTGCCTGAAAGATGCCTCGGGCTTGAAAATGGCGTGAAGAACTGTTCTACTGGCTGCAGCTCAACAAATTTGGTGAAGGTTATAACCACCCTCACCGTGGGGACCACCGGTATTGCCACCTGAAAGCCCCACCAGAAACAAATCACAGCCATTAAATTAATCAAAGATCAATCAATTCCTAACAACCCCCACTATGGCACTATTCTGTTACGGTGGGCACCACAATTACTTAAACTAGGGCCCACATGGAATGTTTGGTGTCGTGTGGTTATGGAAGGGTTGCACGTGGACCAAAATGTTACCCAATGAGGTGATTCCATGTCATAGACATGGGTCCCACACATTCTGTGCTTCAACAGAAAGGGAATGCTCAGGGAAGAGAGTCAAGCGTGAAGCCAAAGCGAGTCAGAGCTTGCGCATCAAAAGAAGGAATCAAAAGCAAACAAAATGGCAAATCTAAAGATTCAGAGTGAGGAAATAATGTGGGGCCTAATTAATAATTCTTTTTTACTCAAAATAACAGATTTGACCATTACCTTCACCGGAAATGTCCCCGGAGGAAACTTTGTCGTCAACAGCTCTCTCATCCGCCTAATGGCCTTCACTTTGTTGGCTAAAATGTCCAGTAACGGCAGCAACTCCTCAGTCTTTAACGGAAAATTCTCAGTTAACCAAATTGACGGTTTTAGGTTTTTCACAAACTCCTTCTCCTTCGTCTGCGGAGCCGGCGCAACCGGTATCGCCGTCGATCTTCGCCGCGGCTCTGGAATTATGTCCACACTTTTTCGTGAGACACTAATGAACTCTCGATCCTCCCGAACAAAGCTACTGTGGCGTCTCTGTCGGCTGGCTGAGTCAACGGAGACGCTGAATCGCGGATTCTCGGCGACTAGAAATCCTTCGTCGGCATCATCCTCAATCTCCAAGTCTAATGGTAATATTTGCTCGCTCCCGGCTTCTCCGCTGGCGGCTTTCCGTGATCGAAAGCTGAAAGTCACATTGTGCACCTCGTAAACTCTAGATTTCCACTCTCCAACGCTCTCCGTCTTCTCTTGACCTCTCCAATTCGTACGGCCGACGAGTGTTGCTTTCGTAACGTCCATTCCTGGACGATATACGCTCGTTTGGCTACAAAAATTGGCGACATCGGTGTCGGTTAAAGGACTTCCGGCATTTTCAAATGCATCGAAAATTTTCCGGTCATCGTGGTTGAGAACTAGAAGTGAACCGGCAGGAATGTCAAAATTGCTATCGCCCTCGCCGAAAAAGAGGAAGCTCTGATTAGCACGCTGAATTTTCAAACCGTCATAGCCCGCTAAGGATGTGTCCGCTCTGAGATTGGCGTCGCGTTTCCAGATCTTGTACGTATCCGAAGGGGCGATTTTGCCAACGAATGGAACAATGGAGCTCTCGAAATGGAAGGAAATCTCCATATAGAAGTCGCGCATTCTCCGGAGGCCGGAAACGAGGCGGGGGAGACGCCGGCGCCACTTGAACCAGGCGGCCAGGTGGTGGTGCTGCACGAGCGTCGCGACAATGTCCGAGCACCTCCGTACAATGGCCTCCTGGAGAGGGTTCCAACCAGCAGAGTTCTGGAGAGAAATATCCGCTCCGGCATTAGCAAGTGTTCGGACAGCGAAAGCATCGTTGAGGCGGACAGCCAAATGCAGAGGCGTCTCGCGGTTGGGATTGTCCCGTCGGTCTAGAACGGCGGCGATTTTGTCCGCGCGTCGCTCCTGAGCGATTGAGTCAGATTCGGTGTGAATTCGAGTCGGGTCACTGAGCCGCTCCACAGAAGCAACTAGTCGGGTCAGGGTATTATGATCCCCAACTGCCACGGCGTAGTGCACCGGACTATGGGCGTAGTCTTCAGGCTTTATCGTCGTTGGCGTTGCACGCGACGTCGTCGGGGCCGTCGGCGGTTTTGACATTGTACATCAACTCTCTCTCTCTCTAATTATCTTCTGGATGTGGCGTGGGTTAGATAAGAGAGACAATGGAATGCAAAGCTGTTGCGAAATGTAATGTTTAATTGAAGAAAGAGAAAGGAAGGGTTTCGAATTTCGAAGAGCGTTTCCCCGTTCCCTGACTTTCTACTGCTTTTCTTCCGTCCAATGTATTTATTAAAAGCCGTAATTTATTTTATATTTTCAATTTCTTTTTAAACTTACCAATAAATATAGTATTTTTTAAGGGTTAAAGCAAATAAAATTTACCAACAAATAAACCTTTCTCTATCTGTTAATAACTTTGTGATTTAGTGGCACGAAATGATTTTTTCATATGGAATGTCATAGGTTTGAGCAAGAAAGGTATTGACTATTTGTGCTTCTATACAAATTAAATTGTAAATAAATTTGGTCAAATATTGATAATTGAACCATACATATCGAATGATTATATTATTATTTAAGGTAATGAGGAAATGGATGGTTATCCATTGCCGATTTAGAAATAGAAAACATCCAGCTGGCAAAGGGGATGGGCCATGACTATTGGTGATCATATCCTTATTAGCATAATTAATGATAATACACAATCATCTCTCCATAATTACTGTCAACTTAATAATCTTTCCATTTTAGTTGCAATATTTCATGAACAAATGTTACCTTAAGGCTTCAACCGTATAATTTTCGGTAAATGATTCTATTTGGGACTAGTAGCAATAATATAAGATATTAAGCGTTGTTATATTTCCGATAAAATTAGGTGAACACTTTATAACAACTACATTATGTGTAACTAATACGTCACGTGAAATGATATGATGCTCATGAATGGTTAGAGAACACATCTCAATGATTACAAGGACCATGAAGATTCCACTGTATATTAAGAAGTTCACCCCTGTACAAAATAGAAACTGAACCACTTTTGTGAATATAATAATATATTATTTTTTTATTCAAAGTTTTTAAATATAATAATATACTATCGGGTTATAAATATTTTTTTTAGAAACGAGTTATAAATAATTAAATACTACGTATAAATTATAGAAAAAAATTTAAGGTGTCGATTTCATATGGTATAATCAAAAGTAAATTCAAAAATCTTTTTTATTGAAAGTGAGCAAGCTTGGTGGGCTTATAAATCCCACCTTGCCCCTACCTCATTACTCATTAGACTGTGAGTAGATCTGTTCGACTTGTTAAGGGTATATTGATAACTCTAACTTATTGTACCATGTGCAAAAATCATTGATTTTCACAATAAATTTTTAATATTATTGTTGGATGGCGTATTGGCGCCTGGCGGCCCATTGTTTCACGATTTGACAAGCTGCTAAGATCATTGGCCCCCCAGGTTGCATAGCACATTGTTTTCGTTCAGTAGCTTAATTGCACTTTTAAGTTATGTTCAGTGGCCAATTTGAACTTTATTCCTTATCTTTATGGATTTTTTGTTCCTCGTTACAGTTCTTTTTCTGCATCCCCTTCTATTTTGTCATTTTTCATTTATACTTTTATAGTACTATTTTCCAATTTTTGTTTATTTATTTCGGTTAAATTTCGATTATTATACTGTTGCCGTATGGATTTCTTTATTCCATGATTTTTAAATTTTTTTTTTTGTTATACTTTAGTTGCAACATGAGAGAATAGTGTTTATTTGACCGGAAAGATGGTGGGTAAAGGTTAAAAAAAATGTGCTTTTTATACATAAATGTCACATATTTTATTCTTGTCAGCAAGGATACTCTATGTCAATTGAGTGCATTCATAGATAGTGATTGAGATTTTCCTCGTCACTTAAAAAATAATAGTATTTATTTTATTCTTAATTTCATAGTTATTTTGATAGTTTGAGTTTTCTTTTTTCAAAATTTAAAAAATTATTCTACTTTGAAAAAAAAAATCAAAATACCCTTGGAATTGAATAAGACAAAGTTTGTTAATTTTTTTACAAAATGGTAAGCCTCCTATTATCTGTCTTTTTTTTTTTTTTTTTTTTTTTTTTTTTATAGTTTGAATCAATAAGCTGAAATGCAAGTATATTATTTAGATTTGGCCTATTGAATAAATGTTCAAGAGTCATTCAACCCATATTGGCAAAATGTGTCACTTGGCAGGTAACAAGATAGCTCCCGTAGCATCATTACTACAAGTCATTCATATTTAATTTAAATCCATCTTTTAGGCTATGTTTGGCAAACCTAGCTGAAATGGTAGCTGAAAGCTGAAAAGCTATAAGCTCAAAGCTGAAATCTGAAGAGCTGTTAAGCTAACTGTTATGCTTAAAAGTGTTTGGTAAAATTAGCTTTTTGATAAGTTGATAAATGTAAAAAGACTAAAAAGGACATTTACATAAAAGTTAAATAATTTTAAATTTAAATAGGTTTGTTTACATATTAAAATATAAAATAATGAAATCAATATAATTTAATAAAATATAAAGTAAGAACATATATTTAAAAATATATAAAGTAAAACAAAATGTTTATAATTAATAAAATTTAATTCATACAAAAAATATTGTTCAAACACAAATATCAAATTAAAATTACAACGAAACATATTGAAGAAAAAATGCCAAAAGAGTTTTAATTGGGAGGGATAAATGATGTCATTTATTTAAAATAATAAGGATAAAGATGGAAAAAAGTTAAGAAGCTACTAGCTTATTTTTGAAAAGCTACCTGGGCTCTGTTTGGCAGAGCTTATTTAGGAGCTTATAGCTTATTTTAAGCTACTAATAAGCTATAAGCTCTGTTTGGTAATGTTCCTAAAATAAGCTAGTAGCTTAAAATAGGAGCTTATTTTTGAACGCTACCTAAGATAGCGTTTCAAAATAAGCTATTAGCTTCCTAACTTTTTTTCCATCTTTAACCTTATTATTTTAAAGAAATGACATCATTTACCCCTCCCAATTAAAACCCTTTTCTATTCTTATTTATTCGCAATTTTCACGCTAATCGCTTCATCTTCATTCACTCTCCGCAGAAGCATCGCCCATCAGCCACCTCGCTCCGCAGTCTGCAACCGGCCAATCGCAATATCATCCGTCTGTAGGTATGTATATATTTATTTTGTTGTATTACTTGTATATTTTTTTTTTATACTAATATAGTATTCAAAAACAAACACTGCAGATTTCATTAAATATATATACATTGCAGATAATTGATAGGTATCCTACAGATTACAAACACTGCAGAAACTTACTTTAATTCTTCAAATTACATTATATAAAACACTGCAATTTCATTAATATATATATATATATATATCAAAAACAACACTGCAGATTACATTAATATATAATATCAAAAACACTGTAGATTAAATTAATATATATTATATCAAAAACACTGCAGATTACATTAATATATATATATATAATAAATAATAAAATGAAGGAATACATGAAATATATATCATATACACGCAGTCCAACCATTCAAGTAATACAAGTAATACAATGAAATATATCATATACAAGCTTACGGATATACGAGATGCAATAG
>NC_044924.1:3077526-3106161 GCF_003576645.1 Ipomoea triloba | reverse complement strand
TGTAAGGCAAATGTGGCCATAATAACATCAATTTGGTCTCCACACTAAACTGTGGCATTTTAGCAAGTATCTTCCATCTCTTCTTCAATACTCCAAACGACCTCTCAATACAACTTCGAAGAGAAGAATGTGCACGATTGAATGCTTCTTGAGCATTAGTTGGCGGCTCTTGTTCAAATTGAGATTGATGATACCTTATTCTTGGATACGGTACCAAATATCCTTGTTTATCTGGATATCCTTTATCTACCAAATAATATCTTCCTAAAAAAATATAACACTAAACAATTATAAGAATAAAATTATATGATTTTTATTAGAGTTAAAGTAATACGAATATGATACCTTGTGGCGGCTTGGGAAAGTTCATTGATGGTGTGACTAATTGTTCATGTGACGAACTACAAACGTGTATCATGTGCGGATCCTTCCCATCCAACAGATATAAAAGTGTAATTATATTCGGAAGAATTCACAAGATGACATGATGTTTAATGTGCTTGAGCAGCATCCAGATTACATACCGCCCGATGAACTTCAAGATTCAAGTAGTAATACCTCCACCAACGAAAGTTTAAGTCAGACCTCTACTGAGATGAAGGAGATTCGCAACAATATTGCTACTTTATTATGGGATGCTAGATCATGATTTGCTAATAGTTTTATTTTCAAACGTTAAATTTTAATATGTAAACAAACAAATTTAAATTTTATGAAGATGCCTTTTTTAGTCTTTTTACATTTATCAGCTTATCAAAAAGCTAATTTTACCAAACACTTTTAAGCATAACAGCTAGCTTAACAGCTCACCTGTTTCAGCTCCTAACTTATAGCTTTTCAGCTTTCAGCTCCTTTTCAGCTTTCAGCTACCTTTTCAGCTAGGTTTGCCAAACATAGCCCTGAAGTAGCGTTTCAAAATAACCTCTTATTTTAAGCTACTAGCTTATTTTGAGAGCATTACCAAACAAAGCTTTTAGCTTATTAGTAGCTTAAAATAAGCTATAAGCTCCTAAATAAGCTCTGCCAAACACAGCCTTAGTCAACTAGAAGGCAAGGTAGCTTTTCAAAAATAAGCTCTTATTTTAAGCTACTAGCTTATTTTGAGAGCATTACCAAACAAAGCTTATAGCTTATTAGTAGCTTAAAATAAGCTATAAGCTCCTAAATAAGTTCTGCTAAACACAGCCTTAGGCTATGTTTGGCAAACCTAGCTGAAAAGGTAGCTGAAAGCTGAAAAGTAACTGAAAACTGAAAAGCTATAAGCTCGAAACTGAAATCTGAAGAGCTGTTAAGCTAGTTGTTATGCTTAAAAGTGTTTAGTAAATTAACTTTTTGATAAGCTGATAAATGTAAAAAGACTAAAAAGGACATCTTCATACAATTTAAATAATTTTAAATTTAAATAAGTTTGTTTATATATTAAAATATAAAATAATGAAATTAATATATTTAAATAAAATATAAAGTAAGAACATATATTTGAAAATATATAAAGTAAAAAAAAAATGTTTATTATTCATAAGATTAGTTCATACAAAAATTAATGTCCAAACACAAATGTCAAACTGAAATTACAACCAAACATAATGAAAAGAAAATGTCAAAAGGATTTTAATTGAGAGGGGTAAAGGATGTTATTTATTTAAAATAATAAGGATAAAGATGGAAAAAAGTTAAAAAGCTACTAGCTTATTTTTGAAAAGCTATCCCAAGTAGCGTTTCAAAATAAGCTCTTATTTTAAGCTACTAACTTATTTTGAGAACATTACCAAACAGAGCTTATAGCTTATTAGTAGCTTAAAATAAGCTATAAGCTCCTAAATAAGCTCCGGCAAACAGAGCCAGACAACTAGAAGGCAATTTAGGCCGTTCTCACAATCCTCAATCCTTTTATTTATTTTTATTTTTTTGAAATATTTTTCCTTGGTTTAAGCTCCAAGACTATTACCCTTTATTAGCTAATAATATGTGTATAGTGATAATGATGAGAACGGAATATTGTATTGATTCAATTGAACAATTACAATGATGAGGAATAGGAGATATATATACTAGGGGAGTCTCAGGTAGAGTAGGATAGCTAGTCCTAACGTGACTCAAACTCAGAGAGTCCTAATACTCCCCCTCAAGCGCAGGGTAAACTACTAACCTGAAGCTTGTCCCTAAGAAAAGAAAATCTAGGACTAGGCAAAGCTTTTGTAAAGATATCAGCTAATTGATCTTTTGTGGAAATAAAGTTAACCTGAATATCTCCATTGGCAACCCTATCTCTAACAAAGTGGTAGTCAATCTCCACGTGCTTAGTTCTTGCATGAAAAATTGGATTCGCACACATATAAGTAGCACCAAGATTGTCACACCATAATTTGGGAGTAAGGATGCCATCAATTTTGATCTCACGCAGCAAGGACATGATCCATATGACCTCAGCACAAACATCAGCCAAGGCTTTATACTCAGCTTCCGTGGATGATCTTGCAACTGTCTTCTGTTTCTTGCACACCCAAGAGATAAGATTGGTGCCAAGAAACACTGCATACCCACTAGTAGATTTACGGTCCTCAGGACAACCAGCCCAGTCAGAATCAGAGAAAGCATGAATCTCTCTAGAATTTGACTGAGTTACACGCAAGCCGAATGAGAGGGTGCCTTTGACATACCTGAGCACTCGTTTTAGCTGCTCCCAGTGAGACAATGTTGGAGCATGCATATGTTGACACAATTGATTGACCGCAAAGGATAAGTCTAGCCGTGTAATTGTGAGATACTGGAGAGCACCAGCCAAACTCCTGTATTTCGTTGGATCTTCATATGAATCTGAATTAAGCAATGGAGTTTTCGATGTAGAAATAGGAGTGGCGAGAGGTTTACAATCAGTCATTCCAGCCCGTTTCAAGATGTCTGACATGTACCGCTGCTGAGAAAGAATAACACCATTGCTAGTTTTGACTAGCTCAATTCCAAGAAAGAAACCAGGTTCACCAAGATCTCTAATTTTGAAAGCATTAGACAGTTTAGAGAGTAAATCAGACACTAGTAGCTCATCAGTCCCCATTACCAAAATGTCATCAACATATACTAAAAGATACACACATGCAGAACCACGAGAGTAATAGAATAATGACACATCAGTCTTTGAAGCTATAAACCCAACAGAGAGTAAAAAAGTATGCAGCCGATTAAACCAAGCTCGTGGAGCTTGCTTTAAGCCTTATAAGGAACGCCTCAACAGACAAACGTGATCAGGTAATTGAGCATCAGCATACCCGGGTGGTTGACGCATATAAACAGTCTCAGCCAAATCACCATTCAAAAATGCATTGTGTACGTCAAGCTGCCTAACCACCCAACCTGAGGAAATAGCCAAACTCAAAAGCAATCTGACTGTAGTGGGTTTCACAACCGGACTAAAGGTGTCAAAAAAGTCCTGACCAGGAACTTGATTAAACCCTTTCGCCACAAGTCTCGCCTTATGCCTCTCTATTGAACCATCAGCTTTACGTTTAGTACGAAAAACCCACTTACACCCAATCACATTCATACCTGGGCGAGGAGGAACTAGAACCCAAGTCTGATTGGGCAAAAGTGCATTGAACTCCAGATCCATTGCCTCTCGCCATTCAGAAAATTTAACTGCCTGAGTGTAGCAAGTGGGCTCGGTAGGACAGGCCTGAGCAGAGAGAGACAAAAGTGGAGCCACAGACCGACTCCTCGTAGCCATTGCATGGGAGCGAACAGTCGGACGTGTGGACTTGCCACGGGGTCGTCCTCTTTGACGAGTAGGAGCAGCAGTGGTGGTGACAGGAGAATCAGCCTGAGCAGAATCAGCAAGAGAAGATGGCAATACCTGTAAAACCGATTCAGCCCACGGCTTCTGCACAGAGGGAGGAGATGGCACAGCAACCCTACTAACAAAGGGAAACACATTCTCGTCAAAGTGTACATGTCTGCAGATATAAATCTTATTAGTCATTAAGTCCATGCATCTGTACCCCCTAAAAGACTCAGGATAACCTAAGAAGACACAAGGAGATGACCGATACGACATTTTGTGACGATTATAAGGACGCAAGTGAGGATAACAAAGACAACCAAACACACGAAGAAAAGAGTATGAGGGAGAAGATTTATGTAACAATAAATGAGGACTGGAATTCTGCAAAACACTAGATGGCATTCTATTAATCAAGTAAACAGCAGTTTCAAAAGCAAAGTCCCAAAAACGAGATGGAACAGACGCACGAGCCATAAGAGTAAGACCAGTTTCGACAATATGCCTGTGCTTCCTCTCAACACGACCATTCTGTTCATGAGTGTAGGCACAGGATTGTCTATGATTAATCCCTAACTGAAGAAGAACAGTATGTAGCTTTTTGTATTCAGCTCCTAAGTCCGACTGAATAGCCTTAATTTTGCGATTAAATGACCGTTCAACTAAGGCACGAAACTTGTCAAAAATGGCATACAAGTCAGACTTCAATTTCATAGGATAATACCACGTGTAACGAGAATGGTCATCAACAAAAAGAACAAAATAACGATAACCAGAAGAAGACAAAACAGGAGCTGGTCCCCAAATATCAGTATAAATCAAAGCAAGAATATTCGAACTAACAGAGTCTACACGTGGCAAAGGGAAACGAGTAGACTTGCCCAATTGACACGCAGAACACAAAGAAGAAGTAGAACGATTATTGCGACTAGAACCACTAACAGAACAAAAAGGAAGAATACGATCTAAGACTCGTTGATGAGGATGTCCCAAACGATCATGCCATACGGAAGAGGAAGCACGGGACGAGATAAACGCACGGGGACTGTTTTTCGGAATGGGCAACGTGTAGAGACCACCGCAACTATTGCCGCGAAGAAGAATTGCCTTGGTTGCTATATCCTTCACAACAAAAAAGGATGGATGAAACTCAAAAAAGACTTTATTATCTTTTGCAAAGCGTTGCACAGATAAAAGAGAGGAAGACAAACCAGGAACATGTAAAATATCAGACATCCTAAATACTTTAGACGGGGTAGAAAAAGAAGCATGACCAGTATGACTAATAAGCAAACCTGTACCATCACCAACTCGAAGAGCATCACCACCAGTGTACTCTTCAGATGTAGAGAGCGCAGCAATATCAGGGGTCGCGTGATTTGTTGCCCCAGTGTCTGGAATCCAAAGATGCGAGTCAGACACAAGATTCGGCGCATCCTCAGCATATGTTAAAAGAGCTTGGAGTCCACGGCCAATTAAAGAAAAACAGGCTGGTGCAAGATGACCATAATTGCCACATAATTGGCATTGAGGCTGCCAATTACCACCACGTCGCCCACGTGACCTGCCACCGCCATGCGAGCCACGTCCACGCTGCACACCACCGCCCTGATACCAAATGAGAACGGAATATTGTATTGATTCAATTGAACAATTACAATGATGAGGAATAGGAGATATATATACTAGGGGAGTCTCAGGTAGAGTAGGTAGTCCTAACGTGACTCAAACTCAGAGAGTCCTAATAATAATAAAGGATGATAACTATTGGATTTATTTTTATCTTAAAAAAAAAACTTAGATGATTCAAGCTTCATCGAAGGTAAATTGCGAATTGTGTAATCAATCCATCGATCAGATTTTAGTCTTCATGTGCATATAAAGGATCCAATTTAGACCTTCCAGCATCCGACACCACATTGTCGTCTCTAGTCATAACCTTTAAATCAATCAACATAGAGATAACCTTCTCACGAAATGATAAATTTAATATCTTAATATTCGCAAGTAGCTAGCTAAGTACAATTATAGTATAGTAACGTAGTACGATGGGTAGCTTATTATTATTAACTTTAGAAATTGAAATGGAAGCGGTCAACCCAAGTTTGATTCGCAACCACTGCTTAAGATGTGATGATTCATTGAAGCGGTCGAGTTGTAAAGAGGGGTACAGACGAAGGGTTGCGTTTTGGAAAGCAAAATAAAAATGCATAAAGAGAAAGTGAAGCTTGGCCAGGTGGGACATGTGGGCCAGGTTGTGTCTGTTGTGTGTGTACAAGGAGACCAAGACACAGCGCGGCATGGTCTAAATAACAAAGCCACAGGTTTGTGTTTTGTGTCACTAACCTGACCCTTTGACTCCACCTAAAACTTTAATTTTAGTTTCATTAACAATTTGTTCATTAACTTTGTTGGATTAATGAAAGTAATTTTTTTTTTTTCCAAATCACAAGATAAGGGTGTTGCGATGTGCGGTAACGTCAAATTATTGGGCGGTGGGATTCGCGTTAAAGCAGTCGTTTCTTGGATTTGAGTGCGTCCATTCTTTCTCTTCTTTCCTTAGACCACTGCCTAGATTTTCTGTATCCCTCTTTATCCAGCATCTTGGACTCTATTTGCAATCCTTTGATTCCTTAACTTATGTAACCATCAAATTCAATTCCTAACTCGGTAATTGGGTATTCCAATTAACTTCAATTATTTTAATCACTCCGTTAAAATGAAATTTTAAAAGTTCATATTTGAAATACAAAAAAACAGGATAAAAACGNAAACAGGAGCTGGTCCCCAAATATCAGTATAAATCAAATCAAGAATATTCGAACTAACAGAGTCTACACGTGGCAAAGGGAAACGAGTAGACTTGCCCAATTGACACGCAGAACACAAAGAAGAAGTAGAACGATTATTGCGACTAGAACCACTAACAGAACAAAAAGGAAGAATACGATCTAAGACTCGTTGATGAGGATGTCCCAAACGATCATGCCATACGGAAGAGGAAGCACGGGACGAGATAAACGCACGGGGACTGTTTTTCGGAATGGGCAACGTGTAGAGACCACCGCAACTATTGCCGCGAAGAAGAATTGCCTTGGTTGCTATATCCTTCACAACAAAAAAGGATGGATGAAACTCAAAAAAGACTTTATTATCTTTTGCAAAGCGTTGCACAGATAAAAGAGAGGAAGACAAACCAGGAACATGTAAAATATCAGACATCCTAAATACTTTAGACGGGGTAGAAAAAGAAGCATGACCAGTATGACTAATAAGCAAACCTGTACCATCACCAACTCGAAGAGCATCACCACCAGTGTACTCTTCAGATGTAGAGAGCGCAGCAATATCAGGGGTCGCGTGATTTGTTGCCCCAGTGTCTGGAATCCAAAGATGCGAGTCAGACACAAGATTCGGCGCATCCTCAGCATATGTTAAAAGAGCTTGGAGTCCACGGCCAATTAAAGAAAAACAGGCTGGTGCAAGATGACCATAATTGCCACATAATTGGCATTGAGGCTGCCAATTACCACCACGTCGCCCACGTGACCTGCCACCGCCATGCGAGCCACGTCCACGCTGCACACCACCGCCCTGATACCAAATGAGAACGGAATATTGTATTGATTCAATTGAACAATTACAATGATGAGGAATAGGAGATATATATACTAGGGGAGTCTCAGGTAGAGTAGGTAGTCCTAACGTGACTCAAACTCAGAGAGTCCTAATAATAATAAAGGATGATAACTATTGGATTTATTTTTATCTTAAAAAAAAAACTTAGATGATTCAAGCTTCATCGAAGGTAAATTGCGAATTGTGTAATCAATCCATCGATCAGATTTTAGTCTTCATGTGCATATAAAGGATCCAATTTAGACCTTCCAGCATCCGACACCACATTGTCGTCTCTAGTCATAACCTTTAAATCAATCAACATAGAGATAACCTTCTCACGAAATGATAAATTTAATATCTTAATATTCGCAAGTAGCTAGCTAAGTACAATTATAGTATAGTAACGTAGTACGATGGGTAGCTTATTATTATTAACTTTAGAAATTGAAATGGAAGCGGTCAACCCAAGTTTGATTCGCAACCACTGCTTAAGATGTGATGATTCATTGAAGCGGTCGAGTTGTAAAGAGGGGTACAGACGAAGGGTTGCGTTTTGGAAAGCAAAATAAAAATGCATAAAGAGAAAGTGAAGCTTGGCCAGGTGGGACATGTGGGCCAGGTTGTGTCTGTTGTGTGTGTACAAGGAGACCAAGACACAGCGCGGCATGGTCTAAATAACAAAGCCACAGGTTTGTGTTTTGTGTCACTAACCTGACCCTTTGACTCCACCTAAAACTTTAATTTTAGTTTCATTAACAATTTGTTCATTAACTTTGTTGGATTAATGAAAGTAATTTTTTTTTTTTCCAAATCACAAGATAAGGGTGTTGCGATGTGCGGTAACGTCAAATTATTGGGCGGTGGGATTCGCGTTAAAGCAGTCGTTTCTTGGATTTGAGTGCGTCCATTCTTTCTCTTCTTTCCTTAGACCACTGCCTAGATTTTCTGTATCCCTCTTTATCCAGCATCTTGGACTCTATTTGCAATCCTTTGATTCCTTAACTTATGTAACCATCAAATTCAATTCCTAACTCGGTAATTGGGTATTCCAATTAACTTCAATTATTTTAATCACTCCGTTAAAATGAAATTTTAAAAGTTCATATTTGAAATACAAAAAAACAGGATAAAAACGATCCGTCATCATATAAATATCTCTAATCATTTGTAATAAAAAGACGTTTACTCTTTTTCCATTTATTTCGCTCTTATAATAATTACTGTAAGTGTAATAGTTTTTGGGCAGAGTTTTATAGTATTGATATTCATTTACTAGTCTCGTAAATTTTTCAACGCGTTGGTGAAAAAATTGACTCTACCATATTAATTAATTGACATAATATTTATTTGATAAAAATGTGATGTTGATGCAAACTCATTAACCAATCAACCTTAACTGCGAGGAAGATTCCTTTGACGACCATTCTTATGTTGTGTAGCAGTCAAAATATACTGCACATTAGGATGTTCAAGGAAGTTTCAACTTACTAATCATCCATTGTCTTACTCTCCAAGTATACTTAGCTTCCAAGAAACATAAAATATAATAACAATAATACTATACCCTCCTGGTTGCAGATTCATCTGGGATTTGCACCTATAAATAGGGAGGCGTGAAAGAAAGATTATATTCAAGCAAAAGCAATAATACTGAGATCAGAGTTTATAGAGTGGTATAGAGACCAATCTGATAGATTGTATGATGGCTTTCTTCTCGTCCTTGTTTGTTTGCTTTTCGAATTCCCAAAGAATTTCATGTGAAGGAGATGGAGTGAGCAAACAACACAGTGAAGCAGTAGTGATGGAAGGAAAAGAAGAGAAAATAATGGAAAAGGGTAAGAAGAAGAAGGCCAAAGGTGCCCCAATTCCCATGACCTACTTTCCTATTGGCTCTAGATTATCAATGTTGTGATTCTTTTGGCCATGGAAACAGTGGTGCAAATCTTGATGAAGCTTTAATTCCATTGGTCTTTTCACTACTGCGGGCCTGGCTAGCTTAGCTTGTCTCAGCTGCAAAAGGCTACTGAAATTAGAGATTTGGAGTTCAAAATTCTATATTTTTTTCATTCCAATAGTCTATACTATTCGTGTATTAAATATTAATTTAATTTATATAAATTTCTACTTTTAACAAGGGTGTGTTCATTTAATTTAGTTTATATTCCAATCAATCAATATCTTGGATTTTAATTGCCAAGACCTGGTGGTCTAGTGGCACCCGTTTGCACTCCCGTATAGAAGGTGATATTGACTCTTTGTGCTTCAGTAGGTTGAGAAAGTAATTATGAACAGATACTACATTGTAACAGATGATTATTTTGAATCACTATAATGACAAGCTCTATCACTAATATAAATATAAATTAAGTATACAGTAATTTGACTATTACTTCTTGAAAGCGAATGTGAGATTACACAATTATTATCTTAGGTAAGTAAATTATTTCGTGTTTGGTTAATGAAACAAATAAATATATTAAGTGTAACATTACTTATAAACGAAAATATAATACTTTTAATGAAAAAAAGTAATTATTTTACATCAAAATGTAAAAATATTACATTTATCATCTAAATTAATTTTTAGGATAACACTAAACATGTTAATTTATTTTTCCTACAAAATTATTCATATCAAATACATTCTTGTAAATTTTTTCCTAGAAAGTACCAAACACCCTCTTAAGGTAATTAGACCAATATGGATTATAACCTGTCTATATTAATGGACTATATATATAGGCTATTTAAGTATGTACTCTTACTTTTTTTTTTTTTTTTGAATACTACTGATTCTATTACAATGCAGTATCTGTTTATAACTACTTTCTCAGCCTATTGAAGCACAAGAAACCCACCACCTCCCGTATAAAGGGAAGGGTTTGATGCCACTGTACTACTCCTTGCAATTTACATTACACCATATATTCTTACTACTCCTATTACAATTTACATTACACCATCTATTCGCAAGAGAGTTAAGTGGTAGAAAAATGTTAATTTCGGGCAATTGTTCGGGCAAACACTTATTGTGAAAATAACAACTATATCTGGAGATACGTTTGATTCACTTTCACTTCCGTACGTTATAATGTTAGACTTCTATTATTACATGATATTACTAACCCTTATTTTATAAATTAATTATAAACACATGTAACGTGTGATGAAAGAAAAAACACACAGACTAAAAACAAAGAGGAGCAAAGTCATAAAATATATGTACATATATCTTATCTTGTAACTATTATGATATACAATTCAAATTATAATAGACACAATTATTAGGTGCTGTAAGAAATGTTGTAGAAAGCCAATTACATCTCTTATTTATAATTTTTATAATAATAAAATAATAGCTAGAGAAATAGAGAATATAAAAAAAAAATGATGGAGAGCAACTTGGGGGGTAGTGATCTCTGAACATGGAGAAAGTGAATCCAACAAATGCTATGAGTGCTCCACGTGGACTGCTGACTTCTTCAGTTCTTCATATATATATATATATATACCTTCTTTTTTTTTAACCTATATAAAAAATACCTCTAATAATTTATAATAAGAAAAGTTTACTCTTTTTCCATTTACTTCACTCCTATAATTATTATAAGTGTAACAGTTTTCGGGCAGGATTTTAGTATACTGATATTCATTTTTAGATTTTTCAACGCGTTAGTGACCACTTTTGGATCCATCATATTAATTTGACATGATTTTTATTACATAAAATTGTGATGTTGATGCAAACTCATCCGCACTCTTGATTAACCAATCAACCTTAACTGCGAGGAAGATTCCTTTGACGATCATTCTTATGTTTTGTAGCCCGCAGTCAAAATATACCTGGTTCATGCACATGTAGTTTTAGGATGTTCAAGGAAGTTTCAACTTGACTAATCATCCATTGTCTTACTCTCAAAGTATACTTAGCTTCCAAGAAACATAAAATATAATAACCCTCCTGGTCGCGGATTTATCTGGGATTGCACCTATAAATAGGGAAGCATGAAAGAAATATTATATTCAAGCAAAAACAATAAACAAGTGAAGATCAGAGTTTATAGAGTGGTAAAGAAGATCAGAGGAAAATATTTGTTGGTAGACGACAGAGAAACCAATCTGATAAATTGTATGATGGCTTTCTTCTCGTCCTTGTTTGCTTGTTTTTCGAATTCCCAAAGAATTTCATCATGTGAAGGAGATGAAGTGAGCAAGCAGTGCAGTGAAGCAGTGATGGAAGGAAAAGAAGAGAAAATGGAAAAGGGTAAGAAGAAGAAGGCCAAAGGTGCCCCAATTCCCATGACCTACTTCCCAATTGGCTCTAGATTGTCAATGTTGTGATTCTTTTGGGCATGGAAACAGTGGTGCAAATCTTGATGAAGCTTTAATTCCATTAGTCTTTTCACTGCTGCCTGGCTAGCTTAGCTCGTCTCGATCGGCTGCAAAAGGCTACTTAAGTTTTAGAGACTTGGAGTTCAAAATATATATTTTTCATTCCAATAGTATATACTATTCGTGTATTAAATATTAATTTAATTTAATTTATATAAATTTATACTTTAAAAAGGGTGTGTGCATTTAAAGAAGTAGAAAGTATTTGTGCGTAGACACAGAAATAACCAATCTGATCAACTGTATCACATCATGGCTTTCTTCTGTATCCCTCTTTATCCAGCATTCCAGCTGCATCTTGGACTCTATTTGCAATACTTTGATTCCTTCAGTTACGCAACCATGAAATATAATTCCTAGTATAACTAGGTAATTCGGTATTCCAATTAATTACAAATATTTTAGCCCCTCGACCCAACACAATTCTAAAAGTTCGTTCTAGAGATAAAAAATGGTGTCAAGACTGTCCGGCAGGCTAGAATACTTTTAGTTTTATTGTACTTATATCCATTTATTAATCTCGTAGAATTTTCAACATGGTTGGTGATCACCTTTGCCTCCACCATATTTGACGTGATTTTTATGTGATAAAAATATGATAGGATGTCGATGTAAACCCATCCGCACTCTCCGCTCATTCACTAATTTGACGACCATTCTTATGGTGTACTGTTTAGTAGTATAGTCAGAATATAGGTGGTCCTGTCCATGAATATTACCTAGCTAATTGACAAACTGGCATGGCTTCATGCACATACATGTAAGCACAATGAGTTAACAATTGACTCTACTAAGGCTCGAATCCACTTCCATCATTCATGTAAGAGTGTTAATCGGGACACCAGGTGCCACTTGACCACAAGGTCTTTGGTATGTAGTTTTAATTTAATTTAAGGAAAATGATATATGTACTCCAAGGGAGTAAAACTCCCGTCACGTGTCTTGATTTTATTGAAGGAAGATGAAAAGAAAAACTGTGGACCACATTTTTTGAATGAATCAAAGGATAACATGTAAGCAGGGAGTATAAAATGGAGTAGAATGTGGGAGTATGTGTAGTATTACTCATAATTTAATTTAGGAATGAAGTTTCAACTTAATTGACTAATTAATCTGCATCATATCCATTGCCTTACTCACAAAGTATACTTAGCTTTTAAGAAACATAAAATAATAATAATCCGGAGTAATAACAATATAATATACCCGGCCGGCCTTCTGGTCGCAGATTCATCTGCACCTATAAATAGGAAAGCAGGAAAAAAAGATTATATTCAAGCAAAAACAATATATATATATATATAATATTAATTCCTGAAGATCAGAGTTTAATTATAGAGTGGTAAAATTAAATAAGCCAAGAGGAAAATATAATATTTGTGGGTAGACGACGACGACGACAGATCGAGAAACCAATCTGATCAACGTACGTAGTACTGTATGATGGCTGCTTTCTTCTCGTTCTTGTTTGCTTGTTTTTCGAGTTCCCAAAGAATTTCCAGTGAAGGAGATAAAGTCAGCAAGCAGAACAGTGAAGCAGTGGTCATGGAAGGAAAAGAAGAGAAAATGGAAAAGGTAAAGAAGAAGGGTGCCCCAATTCCCATGTCCTACTTCCCAGTTGGCTCTAGGTTATCTCTGCTCTGAGTCTTTTGGCCATGTATCGGAAACATTGATAGATCAGATCAGATGAAGCTTCAATTCCACTAGCGCGCCTTTTCTTGTAATAAGCCTTTAATTTTTGTCGTGAAATATTCCGACAGTGTATTAAATATTATCGAATATAATTAGTTTTATGATCAGACAATACAGGAGTAAATTTATAACAGTTCTAAATATAATTTTTTGCCACTCAAACTGGCCTGGTGGTACGGTGAAGCTAGTTAATTTACTGGTCACGTAAGTTTCCAGCCTCCGCTGGCATTGTATCTTTCGTGGATCATAAGGTTTTGCGCATGCCAGTACTACGACGACGTTAGTTAACTACGAGATAGCTAGGTAGCACCCAAACCACCTAATTAATACGGCCACATCGGTATTATCGTCTACGTACGAGGTTCTTACAAAAACCTGTTACTATACGCCTCCGATCCTTCTAATGAATCTATCATTGAGTTTATACCATTCAATTCATCAGCGGGTAGCTAGCTAGCTAGGGATTGGTGCATAAATACATGGCTTTGAACGCTGTTCCAATCTGGGTTTCTTGTGCTAATCAACGTTGTAATCAGTATACTCCAAGTTGTGGTTCTCACGTAGTCCAGTCTTGGCGATTAGGCTCTGGGGATGGGTTCTTGAATCGTCTGCGCCTGCGTCAGAAATGGGGTTGCTCGGATTTGAATTCTCTTCCAAGTTAGTTAACCTTCTGGTTACTTAGTCAATAGTCTAACCAACTTAGCAGTCGTCTCAATTCTATGGTATTTGGGGACTAGAAATATTTTGACATATTATGGCACATAGTAAAGTTGCATTAAATTAAACCCTAGCATATCATAATTTGTAATGATTTTGTTTATCTGTGGCATCATACGGGGAATTGTCGGCTGCAGAACCCTTGACAGCAACTGATTTTTCATCCACTTCTAATGATGGTTCAAAAGTCAAGGTTGCTTATCAGGTATATACATATATATAACCTGTGTTCTTATTTCTGCATATATGCAATTCATGGTTGTCTTGAAAATGTTATCCAGACATGTTTTTTTCTGTGGCAATCATAGGGGATTCCTGGTGCGCATAGTGAGGCTGCTGCACTTAAAGCATACCCAAACTGTGAGACTGTCCCATGTGACCAGTTTGAGGCTGCATTTAAGGTTTGTTATTTTGTTTAAATTACTGTCTGTTTTTCAATGAGTTTTGAATGTGATAGTTCCATATTACATTTCTTTAATTTCGTCGATTAGGCAGTTGAACTATGGTTAGTGGACAAAGCAGTGCTTCCCATCGAGAACTCTGTAGGCGGTAGCATCCATCACAACTACGATTTGCTTCTTCGCCATAGGCTGCATATAGTGGGAGAAGTTCGATTGCTCATTAACCACTGCCTTTTAGGATTGCCCGGAGTCAGAAAGGAAGAGCTGAAGCGCGTTTTGAGCCACCCTCAGGTCATCATTTTGAACTATTCTTAGCTGAGAATGCATATTTGTTAGTCTAATTTGATATATCCTTCAGGCATTGGATCAATGTGAGATGACACTTAGTAAGTTTGGCATTGTTAGGGTCAGTGCTGATAATACTGCAGGTGCTGCTCAGGTCAGTTCTTGATGAGGCCAACTTTTTCTTTGTTTCTGTCAAATGAATTTTAACTTATGCACACAGATGGTAGCCTCTGAAGGGGCGAGAGACACCGGGGCAGTGGCAAGCGCTCGAGCTGCAGAAATTTATGGCCTCGATGTAGTTGCAGAGCGCATTCAAGTAACAACATTTGCCAATCATCAATATATGCATGATAGACAGATTTTGCAGTTGTCTTTGTTTGCTAATACCATGTCTAAAAACCACTTGTTAGGATTACTCGGACAATGTTACCCGATTTCTAATACTTGCAAGAGAACCGATGATCCCCAGAACAGATAGGCTACATAAGGTAACTCGATCTTCGTTTGGCTACCCCCACGCCCTTCTGTCATGATAACATTATCTGATTTTCGATGTAGACTAGCATCGTTTTCACCTTAGAAGAAGGACCTGGAGTTCTGTTCAAAGCCTTAGCCTGCTTCTCCCTCAGAGACATTAATTTGTCTAAGGTAATTTCCAGGATTGGTTCCCCGCCCCTTTCATTCTGTTTAACAACGCTATGACATTATTGTTTTCTGTTTCACAATGTTTGGATAGATTGAAAGCCGGCCACAAAGAAAGTGGCCATTAAGAATAGTAGGCGACGATTCCAATAAGCGAAGTGCAAAGTGAGTCCTGGTATATTTAGAACTAAATATACTGTCATTTCTTTGTTCATCATTTCATTGAAGTTTGGAAGTGACATTATTTCATTGGCAGGTACTTTGATTACCTCTTTTACATAGACTTGGAAGCATCAATGGCAGAGCCACGCGCACAACATGCTTTGAGACATTTACAGGTCAACTTATTATTATGGTCTGATCACTGAAATCAGCAGAAAACCAAGAATTCTTAGCTGTGATCATCTTGAGCATGAATGCTATTTCTAAAGATTGATCTCTGATCTGTGTACAGGAAATTGCCAAATTTATTCGAGTCCTCGGTTGCTACCCTATGGATGGCAGTCTGTAAAAATTCAAGATGACACCAAGTTGCATATACATGCGATCCTGTGAGCAGATTTTCAGTGGACCAGTGCAGAAATGTGAATGAAATTAGTGCAATATAATGTTGCTTTTTGTGTCTAATTTTGTATTGTGGGTCAAAAATGTTGTTTCCAGAATCCAGATAAATATAAATAATCCTACCAAAGAAGAGTGAATCTGATGCACTATGGCAACAGATCCCATTAAGAACCATTCTTTTGCATTATGGAAACGTACAGATTCCGATCAAGACTGCCAATAATGCGGACGCCTGCAAATTCAAAGAGCCCTTTGTCTCTTCAACACTTCAGAAGACGGCTTCTTTTTTAATTTCATTAATTAATTAGTTAATTAACTTTTGGTTGATTCATTTATCGTCAACTTGAGAATATATATGCTGATATTTGATGAACAGAATTTTCTTTTATGGGAATCGAATTTGAGATCTTTCTTATGGAGGTAGGAGTGATGGCATTAGCGAATTTTTTTTTTTTAAATGTTGAATCACCAACTTCAAAGGTCCTCCATCTTCTGATATGAGAGAACATTTGGAAGGATGTAAATAACCGTGTAACTCGACTGAACACATAAGTTAAACATTTACTTACAACGCACAAAAAGTCCTTCTCACTATCGTTAATGAGACTGATTCCTATTTTTATTAATATACCTTTATGATCAATTGAATTGTCAATGCGAGCAAACATTAACGTAATTAAGGATGGGCGATTAAATAGGACTAAGTTTTTATTTGTTTTGAAAGACCCTCTCACAACAATTATTGATATTGTCATTGCATATCTAAGCATAATTTCGTGGCGGCCGTAGATGATAGGGAAAGGCATGACAATTACGTAAATTTCCACCTGCGCCACACAAATATCTCTTTGCTTTCCAATTTCAATATAATATTTCCCTTTTCATTATTATCCTAATTTTCAAGACATTTTACAATACAATTTTCTTACGTTTTAATTAACCACCGAATATTCAACAACTTCTGTTCACGAAACGGCTAAAAGATAAACACAATTCCCGATCTGATCTATTAACCCTCAGAAAAAAGCATAAATTTTTACAGTATAGTGAAATACAAAAAAAAATATTTTTTAATATTGAATTACTTGATTAAAACTTAAAAGTTGCTATAAATATAATTATTACGGGAAATAAATAAAAGCCGTACATAGGAACATCCTTAAGAATCTATCAAAAACCTTTGACTGGTTTGAAATAAGTGATGGCTTCCAGCCTTATATTTCATCTCTCTTTCTCGGAATCTCTCCTGCCCGCCACACGACCGTAAGCGCTGACCTCTATCCAATCATCTCGCGCCACGTCACGCTACCCTCAAATCCGAAATCACGTCCAGGTTCAATGAACCTACAAGGCCGCCTTCTCTTCAGGGCTTTCTTCCTCTCTTTATATTTCTCGTTAGCGGAACACTCTGCAGAGACACACATAGTTTCACAATTCGTATACCTTAGAAGGAGAATTAAAGGAATTCTTTTTGTTGTTTCTTTGAAATTTTGCTGAGCTTCGGAAATGGCGTTGGCTTTCAGTTCCTCGGCCACAATTCGCGGTTCGTTTTCCGAACAGAACAAAGGTACCCGCTTTCTATATTTGAATAAAGATTGGATTTTTGGGTGATTTGAAAACGGGGTCTAGGTTTTCTTGATTCAAATTTTGCTAATTTGGTTGTATTTTGCAGTCCCGCAAATGGGATATTTTCAGCCGTTGGATCGGGCGTATCATCAGCCGACGGCGGTGAGCTTTTCTCGGAGGCATTCCGATGTGAAGCCGTTGAATGCTGAGCCAAAGCGCAACGAGGCGGTTGTTGCCGCCGCAGCAACCGTTGCTGCACCTGGTACGTTTAGTTTCGTTTTGAATCATCTATATTATATACTCTGTATTTGCGAGATTAGAAATGACTGATTTCCCCTTTTGGTATGCTGTGAAATTGCAGAGACTGCTGAGAAAGTAGAGGCAGAGGATTATGAGAAATTGGCTAAGCAGCTTGAAAATGCTTCCCCACTTGAGATTATAGATAAGGCCCTCGAGAAATTTGGGGATGATATTGCTATTGCTTTCAGGTAATTACAGTACTAAGGATCATTTTAGTTGTGTTTTATGTTAGGAGTTTATGGTACCAATTGTTGATGTGATGATGTTATGTAAGCTCTTTCTGGAATTGATTGTTTTTAGTGCTTAATTGCTTATCTCACCAATCATCCTATTGTTATTTGAAAGGATAACTAATGATTTGTTATGGACTTTAATCATTTATGGAAAGTGTGTAATTATACCTTAAATTTAAGATAATCAGTTGAGTTTCCAAATGCATTTTGTTCAATTAGAGGTGATTTCTATGTGCATATGTCTGTCATCTGATTCAAGGGTTGTCTGAGAGTTTTAGGGTTCTATACTGATTGGTAAAGAATTTTTATAAAGGTCTTTTCTTTTTTGGTTAAATGAGGATGGATTCTGAGAATATTTGCTGTTTACAGTGGTGCAGAAGATGTGGCTTTGATTGAGTATGCACGCCTAACTGGTAGACCATTTAGGGTGTTCAGTCTTGATACTGGAAGGTTGAATCCGGAGACGTATCAGTTCTTTGATGCAGTTGAGAAACATTATGACATTCGCATCGAGTACATGTTTCCTGATGCTGTTGAAGTTCAGGGTTTAGTTAGGAGCAAGGGGCTTTTCTCGTTTTATGAGGATGGTCACCAGGAGTGCTGCCGTGTGAGGAAGGTGAGGCCCTTGAGGAGGGCGCTAAAGGGGCTACGTGCCTGGATCACTGGGCAACGCAAAGATCAATCCCCCGGGACTCGGTCTGAAATCCCGGTTGTGCAAGTAGACCCTGCGTTTGAGGGGATGGATGGCGGGGCTGGCAGCTTGGTGAAGTGGAACCCGGTGGCTAATGTCAATGGCACGGACGTTTGGAGCTTCCTTAGAGCCATGAATGTGCCCGTGAATTCGTTGCACTCTCAAGGTTACATCTCGATTGGGTGTGAACCGTGCACGAGGGCCGTCTTACCTGGCCAACACGAGAGAGAAGGGAGGTGGTGGTGGGAAGACGCAAAGGCCAAAGAATGCGGTCTGCACAAAGGCAACCTCAAGGACGAAAATGGCAATGGAAATGGCGGTGCCCACACAAATAGTGCCGTCGTTGAAGCAGACATTTTCGAGACCCAAAACATCGTGACCTTAAGCAGGCCTGGAATCGAGAACATGTTGAAAACCGAAGACAGGAAGGAGCCTTGGCTCGTGGTTCTTTACGCTCCCTGGTGCCAGTTCTGCCAGGTAGTTACTCCACCATTGACTAACCATACTTCATTTCCATCAACACCGAACTAGTAATCATATATAACCTTTCGTTTCAAACTTAATGTGCAGGGCATGGAAGAATCATACGTTCAATTAGCCGAGAAGTTGGCTGGTTCAGGCGTGAAGGTTGGAAAGTTCAGGGCAGACGGGGAGCAGAAAGAATTCGCACAACAAGAATTGCAGCTAGGCAGCTTCCCCACAATCCTTTTCTTCCCCAAAAATTCATCTCGGGCTATCAAGTATCCATCCGAGAAGAGGGACGTAGACTCATTACTGGCTTTTGTGAATGCATTGCGGTGATCAAATGATAAGCGTTTCAGTGGTGACATCTGCCATTGCCTTTGCAAAGTGTAGCATAGCGGAGAGGGATTGAAGGAGGACTTGTAGAACGTCGAGGGGGTCGAGGGGTGCACGCCATTTACCACATACCCATTACAAAGTAGTGTTGTATATGTACTGTTGGAGCTTGTTTGGTCAGGCTGCAACTTTCTTTAGAAAGATCTTATCTACTTTGGAATAAACCTCTATATAGAGTTTAATGGAAAAGTTTATTGTTTTTGTGATGGTTAAAATGAGTGCAGTATAAAGGAGGTTTATTGAATTATGATGGTTGATAACTTGATATAATCAACTTCAACTTCTCTTAGAAACAGCATACATACTTTTGAAGGCTATTTTGATGTTTCAGATACATTCACTAATCAACTTTTAAGAACTGTAAATTTAAAGTAGCAGAGGTAAGTTTGAAGGCAAGTGGAGAAGAGAGCTTTTAATAATGCATATAGGTTCGGAGATAAGGCTGGCTAGGTGGGTTCAATGGAATGAATATTGATGGGTGTTGTAGAGCGGCGGCAGGCGGGAGATGTGGGGTTTAGCTACAATATCAAAGTTAGATTGATTTTCTACCATATCAATATAGAGTTTTAAAATTAGATTGATTTTCTACCATATTAATATTAATATAGAGTCTTAAAATTGTAAAAATAACCCATAACATAATTTGCCCTTTTCAAAACTACAAAAAGACGTTTTGAGTATGTTTTTTTTTTTTTGAATACTACTGACTCTATTATGTTTTGAGTTAAATACAACTTCAGAGATGAGATAAATTTTTGAAGGTTCAAATTGGGCTCCCACAAAAAAAAAATGGACCTACAAAGACCAACCACCAAGCCCATAAGATTTTATCAAAAAAAAAAAAGCCCATAAGATCATGAGAAGGTACAAAATCCGACATGGAGTAAAATGGGTTGTTATGCCGTGGACCCAGGTCCACCCTGAGTCTACATTCACATACACTATACTCTACATTCATATACACTATACCTTACATTCATAATTTGTAAACTCCACATTCACACATTACAGGATTATATGTTTAGTAACTATACTCTACATTCACATACATTATACTCTACATTCATAATTTGTAAGCTCCACATTCACACATTCAAAACTCTATATTCACATGTCCTATACTCCACATTCACAACTTGAGAACTCCACATTCACACATTACAAGGCTACAAGTTGCTAGAACTTCTTAACTCTATTACAGATTCACACATGCATAACTCTACATTCACGATTTTTATACTCCATATTCACAATTTGAAACCTCCACATTCACACATTTATGAGCAACTCTACATTCACACAATTATAAATCTAGATTCACGATTTCTATACTCTACATTCACACTTTGAAACCTCTACATTCACACATTTTTGGACAACTCTATATTCAGCAATACGTTTACTAATTAAAAAAAAAAATAAGAAGAAAGAAAGAAAGACAAAAACGACTTAGTTTTGGACCCAGGTCCACCTTGCAAAGTGGACCTGGGTCCACAGCATAATTTGCCGAGTAAAATGACACATGTCCCCCCTGACAAAATTTGTCAACTTTCTAAATTACAGCCAAGCCAAGAACATTTATGGTTTTATAATTTGCACCACAATGTTGAACTGCTCCTCCGATGTCCGATGCGAGTGTGTGTGTCCGCTTCTCTGTCGTGTTTGGGTCAGTTCTGTTACTCAAAGCACCTGCATTCCCAACCACATGTGCTAACTGCTAAGGGCAGACAGGTCATTTCACCAAACCCCAACGTCCATCTCTGAATTCCAGCCTGGAATACAATGCTTCACAGACTCATCCCCTGCAACTCACAAACTCCATCACTGAGCCCCCACCCACATATACTTCCAAAATTGGCCCCAATTATTTTACAATTACTATTCAAACTTTCTGCACCCAACTCATCATGCAAAAGCGTCCGAAAGCAATAGAATATGATGGGTAAGCATGTCTAGATACATATAAATTTGTAATCACAATGTCACGAGTTTAAATCCAAGCGTTCTTGATTTGAATATGTTAGCTATGAACAATTTAAACTGATTTACTTTATTGTAGTCATTTGCCGACTAGAGTCACATAATGAGGTTTATCAAACGCATATTCTCATATTCTTCAATCAAAAGATGACGAGTTAGACCGAATTTATATTAATTTTACAGTAGTAGAAATGTTGATACAAAATAATATCCAAATAATGAAAAGATTTAAACTTTTTTAACATTATAAAGTTTTTGACAGTAATTTAAAAAAGAAAAAATTATTTGGATAGGATACTGGAAAGTTTTGAACATTTTAAAGATGTTATTTTTACAAGTCATCATTATTACTTCTTTTGCTACTTTCACCTCACTTCATCAATGCTTCCTAGCTTCTTCTTCCTCTAGTGCTGAAAGTCCTGTTATCTTTCATCTCTAAACAACAGAAGTTTCCCAATATAGTATGCAAACCATCACTGACCCAGAACCAGATGATGATACAAGAAAACCTCAAACCTCTCCTTAATGGCAAAATCTAAGCACACCCTTTGCTTCTTCCACTTTCTCATCATCACCATTTTCCTCGTTTCCTCCGCCACTTCAAGTTCAAATCTTTTTCCAGGTACTCCTATTTTTCTAGAACACTTGTGTTTCCAATTTCTGGTTTTTGTTCAAAGTTTCAATCTTTTTTGAATGTGTTGCAGAGATAAAGGTTCAACAAGGTCAAGAAGAGCCGTATGTGGGGGTGAACATTGGCATAGATGTGTCCAACTTTCTGTCTCCACCTGACTTAGTTTCTTTCCTGCAGTTGCAAAAGGTAACCCACATAAGGCTATATGATGCTGACCCAGAAATTCTCAAGGCACTTTCCAAGTCCAAGATTAGAGTTATTGTTAGTGTGCCCAACAATGAGCTTTTGGCCATAGGGTCCTCCAATGCCACGGCGGCGGCTTGGGTTGGCCGGAATGTGGCTGCTTATTACCCGGAGACACTCATCACAGCCATTGCAGTTGGGGATGAAGTGTTGACCACTGTCCCCAGTTCAGCCCCTCTGCTAATGTCTGCCATTGAATCTCTGTACAGTGCCTTGGTGGCTGCAAATTTGCATACCCAGATCAAGATTTCAACCCCTAGTGCTGCTTCCATTATCCTTGACCCATTCCCACCTTCCCAAGCCTTCTTTAACCAGTCCCTCACCCCAGTTCTTTCCCAATTGCTGAAGTTCTTGTCTAGAACTCAGTCTCCTTTGATGATGAATTTATATCCTTACTATGTATTTATGGAGAACAAGGGGGTTGTTCCTCTTGATAATTCTCTTTTCAAGCCCTTGACGCCTTCCAAAGAAATGGTGGATCCTAATACTTTGCTGCACTATACCAATGTGCTTGATGCTATGATTGATTCTGTGTATTTTTCTATGAAGAATCTGAATGTTACAGATGTTGTGGTTCTGGTTACTGAGACTGGCTGGCCTTCCAAGGGTGATTCTAAGGAGCCCTATGCTACAATTGATAATGCTGATACTTATAATTCAAATATGATTAAGCATATTTATGATCGAATTGGGTCGCCTTTGCACCCGGAAATTACTTCCAGTGTGTACATATATGAGCTGTTCAATGAGGACTTGAGGTCACCGCCGCTATCTGAGGCTAATTGGGGGTTGTTTTATGGAAATTCAACACCAGTTTACTTGCTTCATGTGTCTGGCAGTGGTACATTCTTGGCTAATGATACAACTAACCAAACCTATTGCATAGCCATGGATGGTGTTGATAAGAAGACCTTGCAGGCTGCTTTGGATTGGGCTTGTGGGCCAGGGAGGGCAAATTGCTCTCAAATTCAGCCAGGGGAGAGCTGTTATCAGCCTAGTGATGTGAAGAACCATGCTTCATATGCATTCGATAGCTACTACCAGAAGACGGGGAAGGCTGTGGGTTCTTGCGATTTCAAGGGAGTGGCCATGATCACCACCTCTGATCCAAGTAAGTGCAGTAGTCCCAACCAAAAGTATCAACTTTTCATTGCATTTTCAAGAAAAAAATTAGCTTACAGAATACTAAATTAGTTGTAATAATAATAATCTTGAAATAATAGTTGTAAATGGGATTCCTTTGTTTGTCCTAATCATTGTTTATAATTAGGTGTCTGAACTTTTGAGCTAGCTTAATTATGCTTAATTAGTTTGAAAGTTTAATGGCCTGTTTAGAGTGAGACCTATGCCTTTGTAGAGTGTGGTACAATATTTAGAATCACTCAATAGTTGGGTGCTTCTCATACATGGAAGATCTGTGGTGCCCACTCCTTGGATATTTAAGACTTTGAAATAGTGAATTTTGATCTCCTTTCCCAGATTCCCTACAGTAAATTGAGTTCCATCATTGTACAGTGAGATATAAGCACTTACTTTTGTGTACTACGATATTATCAAGGATCTGATATTGTATATTAAGTGTATAATTTATCTGTTATTACCTATTCAAATCTTAGATAACCAACTTGATGGAGAATATACTCCGTACTTTATAGCATGTCCTACTCACTTTAGCAAGGAAGTATGGGGCTCCACCAGTTGTGTGTCTTTACTTAATCTTACTGTGAATCTCATCTGAGTTGTCTTTCTTTGTGGGGAATTTATTGCAGGTCACGGGAGTTGTAAATTTCCTGGAAGGTGAGAAAGATTTCAGTGTTTTTTTTGTTGCTTCATTGTCCTTTTCTTTCTCGTTTCCCAATGCTAATTGGCATTTTGTGTTTCTAGAGAATTCGCATCTTAATCATCAAGTGTTTGGTAGAGCTTTTTCTTGATTTATGACACTTGAAGTTTGGATTTTTGAAATTGAAGTCATTAAATTTGTATGGGTGCAGTAAGAAGATAATCAATACCAAAACAAGCCAGGTAGTGAACTCGACAAAAGCAAGTGGAGCGAGCACAATAAGATTGACAACCATACATCACACCAGAATAAGTATCTCTAATCTGGGCTTGCACGTTCTCCTCAGTGTTGCCTTCTGTTTGTTTTATTATCCATTTCATCTATGACAAAAAGGTTCAGGTACGAATAAATTACTCTTACTCTTTACTAATCTTCTTCTTTTCACCAAACTTTGTTTAATATGGCGTGGAGACTCATTAGAGTATATTATATAATATTTTGCAGAATGGTTGGCTTATTCCAATGTAGATGTTTATTCTTTTGGGCATCCACAAGGGTAGTTGGGAGGGGAATTTTTCCACGAGCTGTGCTTCATGGAATTCTCAAAAATCAATGCCATTATACCCATCATTCGTAGACCCCGAGAAGAGCTGAAGAAAGTGGGAGTCTTGAGCCTCATGGTATACCAGAGAATCAGAGATGAACAAGTCTTATTCTGTCTTTGGGAAAGTTTTGTTGTATTTATTTATTTTTATTTCTTTTGAATGGCAATGAACTGAAGAAAGGTTAACTATTGCTGGCTTCAATTTTTTTTTTTTTTTTTTTTTTTAAATAATGCTGTCTTCAATTCAGAGGTTGTGCAGGAGAACCTACTAATAAAGAATCCAACCACTTCTGGGAGTGAGCTGAGGCTGCTCCATTGATTTTAGTAGTTGTCTGAAGTTGCAGTTGATTAATGTAGGATGTTACATTTATTCAGTGTTGTCAGTTGTATTGGTGGCCTGGCCTTATTTATGTGTACATTTGTCATTTCTGTTGCAGATGGTGCCATGCAAACAAAGCTTTCATATATAGTTTTCTGTAAAAAAAAATTACTGTGGTAAAATGAAATTCAGACATCTAATCAACAAACCTTAACTGATCCCAATTTCATGCTTTGTAATTCCAGACTGTATTATCTGCTCCTAAGTTCATCACCTGGAAAACCAGGTGATCCATATCCACATTGTTAACATGAGCCTGCAACAAATATACGCTACTGTCGGGTTAACTTGCTAAATCTGTGTTCTTTAAAACCATTTAGGAATTAGGAGATTGCGAGTTAGAGGTTGAGACGGTGTGATCTTTCTACCTGAAGGTCAGTTCTGTTTGCTTTAGCTATGGCCAGTCTCAGATGGTAAACTCCATTGGTTACTGAACTGAGGTTAAATTTGATTCCCCATGTGGATGGGAGGTATTTATATGCTCCTCTCCTGTCTACATGAGCAAAGAACCAGTCTTTCTTAGGATTCAGATTCTGGGTGTTTGTCTGTGTATCTGTCCCATAATCCATATTGTCTGTACCTGTCAAAACATTAGCCTTCACAACTGAAGTTTAAATCACTTAGAAGAGGCTATGAGAGTTGAGTAAAGATGCTTTTCAGGGCAGTTCAGAAACCTTGCTTTCTATCTGCCAAGATCCTTCAGTTCTGGCAACCGATAAACCAACATATCAAATCTAGCTGGAATTAGGGAACTGGAGAGAAACCTGTACTCGTGTTTTAGAAAGCGTTGTTACAACAATACCTAAGAATGCTACTGTCAAAGCAGCAGATTTGAAATCATAGGATTGTCAGTATATTTTCAATGTGGAGATGATGTTGTAACCTGTCTTGGATGAATAGTCTCCCTGAATGATACTTCTATTTGTTCATTACTCTCATCAACCACATTGTAATCAGTTCCCCTCAGTCTAAAATAAAATTAAAAATAAAAGTTGTTCCATTTTTGTTGAATAACATCAATGGCAATGTTCTTGACAATACTAAGCATACAATTGATATCTGTCCTTGCCTCCTGGCAAGCTCCAGTTTAGGTCCCAATACCTGCATTTATTGTCCAAGTTATGCAAGAATGCTATGATGTCTTGAAAACATTATGGGTGTGTTTGGTTGGGGGTTTAGGCATAAGGTATGGGTATCAAAGTGATTGTTAGTGTTTGGTTGATAGGTTTTGTGAATGCTACTATGGGTTTGGAATACCCCATTAATGGCAAAACCCATACCCTTATTAAATAAGGTTTCATCTTCCTTCATCATTTCTTCCCCAACTATTAATAATCATTCCCATTCCACCCAACTACCAAACATGTTAAATACTTTCACTAAAACCCATTACCCTTACCAAGTATTTGATACCCATTCCGATTCCGATTCCATGTGCGAACCAAACGCACCCTATGTGTAGTTCAAGAAACTGTCAGGAAATTACAGTTACCTTCTGTTCATTTCACTTGAACTGAGGTCAAGCAGATTGTCCACTCCACCATACTTTATGTTGGTTAATAATCCATCTGGTTTCATTGTTTTGAGCTTCACCACTCCATTATCCAACATAACCTGCACGATGATTCTTAAAAAATCTCAGGAAAATCAAAGAAAGACAGACAGGCAGAAAAGAAAGAAAGAGAGAAGTGTGACAAGGAGTAACTCACATAAGAACTTAGGACCTTCAACTTCACTTTCTTCTTGCCTATTGTGGAAATTCTTTCCTGCCCAAGTTGCTTCTGATGATAAAAAATTGGTTGACAGTTGATAATGGTATGTAAAGTAAGTTGAGAAAGGTGAAGCTTCCCAGGATGACATTCTCTAAAGATGGTGAATGAGAATTAAACAATGCGCTGCTAAACACAAGAGCGTAGGAGCACTAGGAAGCTATGTCTCAAAGTTAAACAAGGAAACATTATCAAAACAAATGAAAGTAAAGCAACAAACAAATGTAAAGAAAGCAAGTAAACAAAACTAAGTGGAATCAAGTGAATGGAGGGGACTAAGACTAAGTATTCCTTGATTGGATGTAATAGAATAATCCTAGTTATAGAAAATAGTGTAATGCATATTAATCATGATTCTTTGGAAGATGTTTCTATTGCCAAAGTCATTCTAGTGGTCTATTTGGCCTATCAAGTAGTAGAACCCTACTCTCATAGTAAACTAGGAACCCTAGGGCTCGATTCTATATTCTTGTTGACAATCTATCACCCATGAACCAACTGAGATAACAATGCGGGGTACTTAACTAATACTTGATAAATAGTGAAGATGAATGACAACATACTGTGAGCTTGTGACGGGCTTAATTAATTTAAAGAAAAGTTAATAGCTTTACTTTGTTAATAGTTGTAAAATGTAAGAATCACATATGATATTATTATCCAACATATAAGTGAACAAGCACAAATTAAATAAAAGTTTCTTTTGACAATACAACTGTTATAATGGGTTGATTTTCTAATTTAATGGCTTTGCTAAGCCAAGAAAAATGTTAACATTTTCCCAATTATGGTTATCATATCTGCCACAACATCACCTTTTTAAAAGAGATGCAAAATTTTTTATATATACACATGTTTATCTTTAAGGTACTAAGAAAACATCTCATCATCTTCTTAGCAAGTATTTGTACTTGCAAAGGCAATCTAACCTCTAATGAGTTTCCACATATCATATTCGTCCCCTCTAATATAAAACAAGCGATGATAAAACACCTGCAATTAATTATGTCTGCTCTAAAAACATAAAACAAAGTAATTAATGATCCTATGAATTTTTTAAGAAGTCAATGACATTTGCACGTGATGAGGCCACAAGCTGCGTGAGATTGCCGGTGGCGGGGCTATGTGTTGGCTCTGCCATGCCAACCTTACACTTCACATGCAATACCCACACTCCATCTTTCTCAGTCTGCTTCGATTCCTTCTCTCTTATATGTACTGAAGAGGGGAAAATAAGTATAAATAGCTTGAAGAAAAATACATACATTGTACATACAAGATTGAAAACAGAATGAGGGAGTATAGTAGTGTGTGTTCTCTCATTCTTGCTGTCTTGTTATTGTTGCTGCCCCTAAATGGTGTATATGGGGGCAACCCTTACAGATATTACACCTGGAAAATCACTTATGGTGACATTTACCCTCTGGGTGTCAAGCAAAGGGTACTCTTCTCTACTCTCTGTCTCTTGTTTATTTCTCAAAGTTTTTTTTTTTTTTTTTTTTTTTTTTTTTTTTT
>NC_044924.1:3068556-3077264 GCF_003576645.1 Ipomoea triloba | reverse complement strand
TTTTTTTTTTTAAATTTTTTTTTTTTTTTTTTTTTTTTTTTTTTTTTTTTGGGTTTCTTGAAATGTGGGTTGAAGATGAGAAATGGGTTTTGTTTTGTTTTGTTTTTTTCAGGCAATCTTGATAAATGGGCAATTCCCAGGGCCACAGATTGATTGTGTTACCAATGATAATTTGATTATCAATGTCTACAACTACCTGAATGAGCCATTTCTTCTTTCTTGGTAAGCTCTCCAGCATTTGATTCTAGTGATTAAAGTCTTTGCTTTGGAAAAATCTAATCTTTTTTATGCTAAAGCAAAGGGGAGAAGTCAATAGAACCATGCAGATCTGTTCTGTGCTTAGCCTCTTAATAACAGTGCATTTCTTTTTATTTTACTAAGAAGCTAAAACTGGCCAAAAAAACTCTTACTCCATATTCATCTGAATGGCATATAAATGTATTGTGATCAGTAATAATGTAAATTAAAATTCTGTTCATTCTCTCAGAGTCTAATTAAGCATTTATGTAACTTGTGAACTGCTGCAGATCACTCATGTAGATTTTCTGGAAAACTTAAGATCTAGAACTAAGAAAGGTCCCCCACTCAAAAGTGATGTGACTTTTGCCAATCTTGAAATGTCTTCCTCTTTCCTTTGCATTTTGAGAGTTTGGGAGGGGGGATAGAGACAACAGGAGTGAGAGGTTAATTCTTTGGATACTAATCCATGTGGTTAGGTATTGATGATGGATCCTTAAAACTATATTCAGTTTATTACTTTTTTTTTTTTTGGACAACAAACATGAATGTATGGTTTTCAAGACAGGGCACTAATGATGGTATGGGCACAATTCCTCAGTACACAAGAGGATCTTATTATAGTGCATGTGCTTCATCTCCAGATTTCTGACACATGAATTCTTTTTACTGCCCTGGGTTTTCGTTTGCATAGTTTAATTCTTCCAACACATTAGGACAGCTGGATGGAGAGTGTGTGGTGTCCTTTCATAGGGTTAGATTTTATATATATTACTTCGCATTCATTAATTCAACTACTGCAGTCCTCTTACATTATTGAGAAAGAAATAAAGATTGAAGAATATACTCTACTGTAAAAATGGCAAAAGAAATTAGAATTAAGCAGTTGTGTATACTTTTAGCCATCAATGCTAAGAATCTAATGTTTTCTTGGTTTAGGAAAAAGCATTTGCAATCAACTTGTTCATTCTAGAGTAATGTAGTTATGGCTAGGATTCGTAAACTAAAATGTAGTTGGACATAATGAGCGCATTTTTGCCTGTAAGATCAAATTATTTTTAGCAGAAGAAACCATATTGTCTCCACAGTTGACTTATCTAAAGATAATTTCAGGAATGGATTACAGCAAAGAAGGAATTCATGGCAGGATGGGGTTTATGGTACCACCTGTCCCATTCCTCCTAGGAAAAACTTCACTTATATGCTCCAAGCGAAAGACCAGATAGGTAGCTATTTCTACTTCCCGTCCCTTCGAATGCACAAGGCTGCTGGAGGATACGGTGCCATAAGAATCTACAGTCGTCCTCTGATCCCTGTCCCCTTCGCTCCTCCTGCTCGTGATTTTACTGTATTAGCCGGAGACTGGTCCAAGAGAAGTTACAGGGTGAGTGCACACACGAGAACTAATGGCTTATTCATTTTGTTATCCACATTCTGTATTTTCTTGAATTGAATGTTATCTGTGGCGTTTGCAGCAACTTGAGTATATCTTGGACAGCGGTCATAATCTCCCCTTACCCGATGGACTTTTAATCAATGGTCGTGGCTGGAACGGCTACACATTTACAGTCGATCCAGGTCTTCATACCTAACATTCTTATTTAGCTGGTCTTGTTATATCATTTATCAGCTGTTAGCCTTAAAAAACTTGTCTTTGGAAAACTGAATATGCAGGTCGGACATACAGATTCAGAATATCGAATGTTGGGATTGCTACGTCTATTAACTTCAGAATCCAAGGACACAAATTGAAGCTGGTAGAGGTTGAAGGATCACACACCGTGCAAAGTACCTTCACCAACCTCGACATCCATTTAGGCCAATCATACTCGGTTTTAGTCACAGCAGATCAGCAGCCGAAGGATTACTATGTTGTGGTTTCATCGCGTTTCACCTCTCGTGTACTCACCACAACAGCTGTTCTCCACTACAGCAATTCATTTACGAGAGTCTCTGGGCCTCCCCCGACAGGGCCTACTACTCAGATTAACTGGTCCTTGTTCCAGGGAAGATCTCTAAGGTAATTCCAATTCTCTTCTTTAGATAAAATAACCTCAGTGGTCTCAATCTGCTCTTCTTAAAGTGATGTGTTTGTGTTTGTTGTCAAAAATCGAACTTCTCATCTTCTTAAAAATAAAATTGGTGAGACCAGGAGGAATCTGACTGCGAGTGGACCAAGACCGAATCCTCAAGGCTCTTACCATTATGGAATGATAAAACCCGCTAGGACAATCATGCTTGCCAACTCTGCTCCTTACATAAATGGCAAGCAGAGGTATGCTGTGAATGGCATCTCGTTTGTGAATCCAGACACCCCTTTAAAGCTAGCAGATTACTTCAAAATCGGGGGAGTTTTCAACCTCGGAAGCATCCCTGACTCACCAAGATCGGGATCTGCCTATCTTGCAAGCTCGGTTATGGATGCTAACTACAGATCTTTTGTGGAGATCGTGTTCCAAAACTGGGAGGACACTGTCCAGTCATGGCATATCGATGGCTATTCTTTCTTTGTCGTCGGGTAACTTCACTCCCCCCAATAACTAACAAGAAATCAACCCATAGTCTTGTCACATTTGATTCATAACTTCTGTCTGTATCTGAAATGCACAGAATGGATGGTGGACAGTGGACTGAAGCAAGCAGAACGCGTTACAACTTGAGAGACACAGTTGCCCGATGCACTGTTCAGGTTCGTTAACATAATGTCAGGATCAACTTTATTTCCTTATTCTTGTGTAGTAGTCAGCTTCACGTTTCGATGACAGGATGCTGGATTCAGCTACGCCAAAAGTTATAGCCAGTAGCGAATGCCCAACTTTATTTCCTAATACTTGTATAGTAGTCAGCATCACGTTGAATTGGATGACAGGATGCTGGACTCTCTGAGCTGTTGCCCTAAAACATAGGCTTATGAAGTGTGTTTGATAACATTCAGGTTTACCCAAGATCATGGACTGCTATCTACATGGCACTGGACAATGTGGGAATGTGGAACATAAGGTCTGAGGACTGGGCAAGGCAGTATTTGGGACAGCAATTCTACCTCAGAGTTTACACTTCTACAAACTCATGGAGGGATGAGCTTCCAATCCCCAAGAATGCTCTTCTCTGCGGTCGAGCAAAAGGACGCCATACCAGACCACTTTAGAACCACAAAAACTCGAGTTTGTCACGATAGTGTGACCGGGGAAATGCCATCTATAGCAAGAGAAAGGAAGCCAGAAAGTATGTTAGGGGAGCTCAACTCGAGCTACAATATAATTCTTTGTAATTTCTCATGATGCATTGGTGGAAGCTATAACAAAAAATAATTTGTGAGCACAATATTTGATTCTGGAATAAATAATTCTATTTGTCAGTTAATTTAAACAAATTATTCCTTTAATTGTTTGATTTTGGTGTGTGAGCTCCACCGTGCGATGGACGAGCGTGTGGCGTGCAGATCGAGTTTTGCCAGCTTCACGTACTGAATGTTGTATTGATGAAAATGATGGAGAGGTTTACGGTTAGTTAATTGAGGTGTTTTAGATTTTACAGAAGAATTCAAAAGCTATTTAATGTTGTCTGACAAATGGAACTCCAAGCGAGATGGCAATTGGCAAATTGCATGGAAGACAATTGCATGTGCAATTCACAACACTCAAGTCGGGTTGAATTAAGTTGGAATTTTTTTGACCCGCCCAAATAGATAGCTAGTGTCCAGCACTCCAGCTCAACTCAACCCAATCTACCAACTAATTCTGACAATTTTAGACTCAAGCATTAATTGATTTACACTAATGACAAGGATAATAAATAAATAAATAAAAAGTATGCAACATACATTAATAATTGTAATAAGATGTTCACCTGAAATCTTAACTTTTACCAGAAAATAATATACATTATTGCTTGAGTTCTTTTTTTTTTTTTTTTTTTTNTTTTTTTTTTTTTTTTTTTTAATTTAATTTCATTTTCCACACACTACACTAGTTTAATTATAGTAATATAATGTTGAAATATTATTTTAATTACATTTAAGGTCATTTGACAATATATGTTATTTCATGACTCTGGATTTTAGTTTCATTATCCACCCACGTTAGTTTTATTATAGCAATACTAAAGTATCATATTTTAATTAAGTGTTTGATCAGCTAAATTTTGATCAGTGGGTATCTTTTGAATTTTTGATCACGATATTACTCAACTCCACAGTGCAATGGACGAGCGTGTGGCGTGCAGATCCAGTGTCACGGCTGAGATCAGTACTAAATTAAAAGAATTGGCTTCGAATCAAAATCCTAAATTACTCATCATCCTACTCAAACTGAAGTTACGTTGTTGCGCAATGTTTTTTTATTACAATTGCCAGCTTCACGTACTGGTAGTTGTATTGATGAAAATCATGGAGAGCTTTACGGTTGAGGTGTTTTGGATTAATTTACAGAAGAATTCAAAAGCAATGTTGTCTGACAGATGGAACTCCGAGCGATGTGGCAATTGGCAAATTGCATGGAAGAAAATTGCCAGTAGACTGGAATGCTTTTTCCCCTATTTAACGTTTGCCCCCAGTTGCTATGAAGCACCATAAGCGAGCTTCTTTTTAAAGTTATTATAAGATATATTATAATTGATAGTGTTTCTTACTAACAATGTTGGATTTTACTATTATTTTTATTTTTATTTTTTTTTTAAATTATCAGTGAATTTGCTTGTGCAACTCACAATAGTCAATCATTATTGTGTGGATCATGGTTCATCCAGCTGCGTGGACCATATTATCAAATAATGTACATTTAGTATAAAAATAATGTACATTGTATTTAGGGGATGTACATTATTTGTGTACTGAATGTACATTATACTCAATACACAAATAATGTACATTTAATATATTAAAAATACATTTTTTGTTATGGTCCACACAACACTATGTGAACCATGGTCCACACAATAATTTGCCACCATTCTAGCAACTCTAGAATTAATTAGTAGAATGAGATGTTATTTTCGACGACAATGCATTAATTATATAATTTATTATAAAGATAAATTACAAGAATAATAAATAACTAACTATTTTCAAAAGTATGCAACATTAAAAATAGGAAAAAGTGTCAAATAGGCCACTGAACTTATTGCTTTTGTGCAATTGGGCCATTGAACTTAAAAAGTGTGCAATTCAACCATCAAACAAGCAAAATTTGTGCAATTGGACCATTTTTACAAAAAAATTTTAATTCAATTTGAGTTAAAAACATTTCAATATTGACTCCCAACTAGTATGGTAGAAGAAAATGTCACTTTTAATACATATATGTTAGTAATATAATTGGATTTTACCAGAAAATTTTTGTAAAAATGGTCCAATTGCACAAATTTTGCTTGTTTGATGGTTGAATTGTACACTTTTTAAGTTCAATGACCCAATTGCACAAAAGCAACAAGTTAAGTGGCCTATTTGACACTTTTTCCTTAAAAATAATAATAACATTGCTATTTCATAGTGCCTTTATTAGTTTGTTACACAGATAAAGAAGTTAATCCTGACAATAAAATATTTACTTAATGTGACATTCATTATTAATTAGATATTAACTATTAAATTGTTAATTAATTACAACATATTACATTAAGGGAAATTTTTATAAATATTTTGATAGTTCTTTTTCCATGTTATATTATACCATTCTGATGATGTGACCTTTCATATATTTTATTTTATTTTTAAAGAAATCATAGTTTGTAACTTTGTATGTTTGCACAACTCATGGCCCAAGAAAGTTTGGGTAGGGTTAGGATTTTCTTGACCTAATAACAAGATGGTTGGTTGCTACTTGGGTCCAACAACCCCTGAACTCATTATGTTAGCTTTAAAATCACTTGAAAAAGTCTAACCTTTGAGTAACTATAATTTACCTATTTAAAAATTGTTGAGTTTGCATTGGGTGTGGGGCGCTTAGAGCAGTGGATGATTTCAACTTTTATCACAAATTTTAGACTTAGTATCTCTGTATTCCACCAACACAATGAATGTGATCCAATGCTTTTCTAGATTTTATAGTATTACTAAAAAAAATGCAAGTTCGAATACCTCTCTATTGTTTATGAATTCTTTACTTAAGTGTTTCTTTCACATCAATTTGAAATAGTTGCTAATTTATAAACTCTAAATAATATTATTATAATATACGTCTGGTGATACATTAGAATCCTATGCTTTCATGTCGCCCATTGTATTCCAACAAATACAATGAATGAGACCCAATCCTTTTCTTGATTTGTGTAGTATTACCTAACAAAATGCAAGTTCCAATACCCCTCTATCGTTTTTCATTATTATTTTAATCTTCTTCTATTTCTTTTTTTTTTTTTTTTTTTTTGGCTAAAAGAGAAACATTATAATAAGATAATTGAATACGCTATAATTATGATATTTGTTTGAGGTTTATTGTATTGTATATATATAACCACTATTTAGTTTGGATGAATTACTTATTAGCTTAGGCGATGATATGTTTGGAAGAATTTTTTTTAAATCATTCTAACATGTTTGACCCTCTTTTTGCCCTCTCCGAGTACTGTTAAGTGACCGGCCTGACTTGCCATATACTTAGTTGTGTTTTATGGATTCTTTACTTAAGTGCTTCTTTCACATCGATTTGAAATAGTTGCCAATTTATTATCTCCAAATAATATTATTATAATATAACGTCTGACGATACATTAGAATCCTATACTTTCATTTACCAAAAAAAAAAAAGAAGGAATCCTATGCTTTCATGTCGCCCATTGTATTCTAACAAATACAATGAATGGGACCCAATACTTTTCTCGATTTGTGTAGTATTACCTAACAAAGCGCAAGTTCCAATATACCTCTATCAATTTTCATTATTATTTTAATCTCTTTTTTTTTGTTTTTTATTTGTTTTTTGTTTTTGTTTTTGTTTTTTTGTTTTGTTTTGTTTTTTTGTTTTTTATTTTTTGTTTTTTTTTTTGGGCTAAAAGAGAAACATTATAATAAGATAATTGAATATGCTATAATGATGATATTTGTTTGAGGTTTATTGTATTGTATAATGTATATATATATAAACACTATTTAGTTTAATTGGATGAATTACTTATTAGTTTAGGGGATGATATGTTTGGAAGAAATTTTTTTAAAAATCATTCTAACATGTTTTACCGTCGTTTCGCCCTCTCTGAGTGGTGTTAAGTAAGCGGCCTGACTTGTCATATACTTAGTTGTGTTTTATGAATTTTTTACTTAAGTGCTTCTTTCACATCGATTTGAAATAATTGTCAATTTATTATCTCTAAATAATATTATTATAATATAACGTATGGCGATACATTAGAATCCTATGCTTTCATGTGACCCATTGTATTCCAACAAACACAATGAATGGGACCCCATGCTTTTCTCGATTTGTGTAGTATTACCTAACAAAATGCAAGTTCTAATACCCCTCTATCGTTTTTCATTATTATTTTAATCTTTTTTTCTTTTTGCTAAAAGAGAAACATTATAATAAGATAATTGAATATGCTATACTGATGTTATGTATTTGAGGTTTTATTGTACTGTATATATAAGTATATAACTACAATTTAGTTTGGATGAATTATTTATTAGCTTAGGTGATATGTTTGAAAAAAAATTATTTAAAATCATTCTAACATGCTCGGCCTTCATTTCTTTCTCTGAGTAGCTTAGCTAGTGTTAAATGATTGCCCTGGCTTGCCATATACTTAGTGGTGTTTTATAGATTCTTTGCTTACATCCATGTTTCTTTCACATTGATTTGAAGCTATTGTCAATTTATTATTTATATATAATAATATTATTATAATATAACCTGTGACGATACATTAGAACCCTATGCTTGCATGCAGTCTACTGTATTCAATTCTACCAACGCTGCCACACTGGGACTCAATGCTTCTATCAATTTGTGTAGTATTACAAATAAGTCATCGAACTCGAATAACCCTCAAAAAAGTAAAATAAATAAATAAATAAATAAGGATGTTCGGATAAAAAATGACTAATATTGAGAGTGATATGTTTGAGGGGGAATATAACCAATCCATATATACTCATTAGCTTACGGGGCGTTTGGTTGGAGGGAGGGAATTAGGTGGGAAATGAATTGCAATTTCATGAGAGATAAATAAAGTGGTACTTTTAAATTCCAGTGTTTGGTTTGCAGGAATAGAATTATTGAAATTTAAATTCTAATGTTTGGAATATATGGAAATTAAAAAGGAATAAGTAGTATAAAGTCTAAAATGCCGATACTACTAGTTGTTATTGTTGTTGTTGTTATAAATCCTAAATGATCAAATTAAATTCAATTTTTTTTTTGAAAAATTATGTAACACGCTATAAAATAAACTCTAGAATTGCATAATGAAAACAATGAAATAGATAAGGGAGTTTTGAGGTTGGCCTACAAAGTTATTTTTTTTAATACTGGGGG
>NC_044924.1:3046896-3067470 GCF_003576645.1 Ipomoea triloba | reverse complement strand
GGGGGGGGGGGGGGGGGGGGGGGGGGGGGGGGGGGGGGGGGGGGGGGGGGGGGTGGGGGGGGGGGGGGGGGGGGGGAGGGGGGGGGAGGGAGGAGGAGGGGCATTGGATTCTAATTCCATGAAAATGAAGGAATTTTAATTCTGCAGAATTGCAATTCCTTCCAACCAAATTAAACGAAAGAATTTGCTTGCCTTCGGAATTATATATGTGGAAATTAGCTATAAGTGGGAATGAAATGGTAATTCTCTCCAACCAAACGCCCCATAAGATTGGTAATCCATGTTAAGGGAAGGTCTCAAGGGTCAAGTCCATATATATATATATATATATATATATATATATATATATATATATATATATTTTTGAGCGAAGGGTCAAGTCCATATATAGTTCTATTAAATACCTATCATGATTTAAATTAAGGAAGTATAGTTACGCCTATGATACTAGCTAGTTATAGCTTTTTGTGTAATGGTACCACTTAATATGAATCTTGACTATTGATATCAAAGAGGACCATTTATTTAAGGTGTATAAATTTAGATGATTTTTAAAAAATTCTTATATATTATAAGAAAAATGGTGAATGTAACTTCCAATCCTGCAGCCTTAAAATGGAGTGGAGAAAAATATCATGGTACTAACATTGACACTTAACAAAGAAGGAAGTGTTTGAGGAGGTGAATTTGTTGTAGAGGAGTGAAGAATAGATGAATTTACATTACACCATGAAAGTATTTACTACAAAGGTGAAGCTAAACACCTACTAAACTCCAAGGTAAACACAACAACAAATTCCAAACAGACTCAACAAACTAAACACATGCAAGCACGGCATTATCTGTTATCATTTGTGTTAGAACGTGGCGGAATGTTTTTGATGACAATGCAATTGCCAGATTCCCTGTTAGTTGTGTTGAGGAAAACCATGGAAGCTTTACCGGTGAGATGCTTTGGAGTTTATAGGAGAATTCAAAGGCGATGTTGTGTGACAAATGGAGCTCCAAGCTAGGTGGCAATTGGCAACCTGCATGGAGGACAATTGCCAGTAGCTTGGAGTGGTTTTTCCCCTATTTAAGGTCTGCAATTGTTGTGAGCTTTCTTCTTCCTCACCTCACTGCTCCCCTCTCCGACCTCCATTGTTGTTTAATTTGTAGCTCTGCTCCTAATTACAATGAGTAAGCAATCATCATCAGAAAAAAACCAGCAGCTTCCCTCCTCCATGGGTCAAAACCCTCTTCTTCCTCCTTCTTCATCTTCTTCTTCTTCCACCTTAAACCCTTCTTCCGTTCATTCTTCTACCTTGCATCCACCTTCAATTCATGGAAGCTTTGCTCCCTCCTCTTCTGCTACTAATCCTGCCGCATCTATAATGCATGAGAGCCTTTTTCTTCCCTCCTCTTCCTCTACTTTGAATCCTTCACCTTCAACTCTTGGAGGCCTTTTTTCCTCTTCTTCTACCATGAACCCTAGGGCTTCAAGTCATCGAAGCCTACTCCCCTCTTCTTCTACCAGATTGTTCATTGATCCAGTTGGGCCGATGCCCCCTAGCATACCGCCCTCGATGAGGTTATATATTAGCATAATTTTTAGTCTTTTAGTGTTTATACAATTAGTAATCACAGTTTTGAGCATTATTGTACTGACATTGAATAAATGGTGGACAGGATGATGAGGTTCCCGGCTCCACGGCAAGAAACCTTGCTGTTTGAGGAGTTGTTTCAAGGATGCAGACAGATGCCGGTAAATAATAGCCAATCTATTGTTAAAACTATTGGAAGAATCAAATTAAATTATTATTTGGTTAACTTCAATTCATTGAATTAGTTAATATATAATGCATTCTTTAGCAGGTTCATGATGGTGTTGGTGATCTTGATGATGAAGAAGAAGATAATGTGACACTGGAGCTTATGCCTGGTGCCCGTGTGCCAAAGAGACCTAAGATTGATCTCACTCTCACACTCAAACCACCTACGGATGAGAGTCCTGACCGTTCTAGGTCCGCTTGATGAATTTCCGATCTATTTGGGTCATATTCTTAGGTCCTTTAATTTGTATTTGCTTAATTTTGTTGGAATGTAAGATAATGTAGTTAGGTCGTATGTATTTAGCTATCTATTATGGTGTTTTGTAATTATGCATGTTTGTATATATTTAAAATGGCAATATATTAATTTCGAGCATATATGGGTGCTAATTAGATCTTTGCATAATCTAGATTAACTCAAAATTGTGAGACAACTAATATTGGAATATTGCTTTTTAAGTTGTCTTAAAATAGCACAGTGTATGCACAGTAAATTAGGGTAAAAGTTCATTAACATAAGTGTATTCCTCATTTATATATAATCTAAAATTGCGTAATTGAACCTTTCAAACATTAAACAAGCCTATCGTTACGATGATCAGCTCTATATTACTCCACCACAATCACTGACCCTGCCACTACATGAACCACCCGCACGATCGTTGCACGCACACCATGGTGGCCTAGTTGCACCAATGCCCCCTAGCATTTGAATTTTTGTAGTTCAAATTAGACTATATCGGGTTAAGTTCTTTTTCTATTTCTTAATTTTAGAGTTAATACATTTATTAATTTAAAATAATTAATATTTTATATGAAATAATTTTTTATTTTGTGCAATATACAAAATATGAATCATTTTACATAAAACATTAAATCTTATGGGATTTTTGACTTTGTGTGAAATCAAAATACCCTTAGTTAAAGTTGGGGTGTCCATCTTCATCACCGCTTCTTCAATGTAGTTGAAAGAATTGGAAGAAAGAAATGTAATCAATTTCATGCACATCAATTTATTTCTCATCTTCTCTTGTTTCATATATTAGTGATTTTAAGGAAACAACAAATTTTAATGGTAAATTGACGGGGATAATGTTGTTGTTGTTGTTGGGCCAAATTTTTATTTGATATTATAATCAATCAAACTAATAATGGGAAGAATTAAAGACATGTATTAGGGTGACAAGTAATTAAAATATATAGGATGCTCTTTAAATTAAAAAGAGCAAGGGTGCAATTAGTTCAAATGTTGGAACCAGAATAGTACTAGAATCAAATATTTGGTAATCGTAATGAGTTTAAGTAGAATGAGTTACTTTGTTTTAATAGTAAATAGGAACTGGAATCAAAATAAATAAATATATTAAGAATAAATGAATTGAGTTATAAATTTAGTGGCATGTTAAGATGTATGCATAAACAAATTAGTTCATTCAGACCACATATTTCAATGAGATATGCGATTGCATTAGCCTACCATATTTATGCGTAGTAGCCTGTAGTTCAATATATGGCATCTTTGTAATTTTCTCAAATGAGGGTCACAGGTTTGAACCTCATAAAAAAAATTAAGAAAAAAAAATTTCATGTTAAGATGAATGAATGCAATGAACCTTGAAAAATAATTAATAATTTTATGAATCTTTGGACATTTAGTAAGATTAAATGTCAGTTGGCGTCTTTTGAGTATAGTAATTTTGTCACGTTTAGTTCTAAACTTTCAATTTAATCTCTTTTGATCTTCTGACTTTTAATTTTAACTAGTTGTGTGGCCTGGTCCTTCTATAATTTAAGTAAGAGCAAAGTTTAGGATCATGACACCTTAAAAAATAATTAATGATTTTATGCATCTTTGGATATTAATGTGACCACAATTATTAGTAAGAGTAAATACTAGCTGGGGTCCTTTGAGTATAGTGACACCGCAACGTTTAGTCCGAAACTTTCAATTTAACCTCTTTTAGCCTTTCAACTTTTAATTTTAACTAGTTGTGGCCTGGTCCTTCTATAGTTTAAGTAAGGGAAAAGTTTAGGATCATGACTGGTTAAAAGTTAAAAATTGAAGGACCATTGATGGAGTTAATTTAAAAGTTGAAGGACGACCTGTTAACTTGAAAGCTGAAGGACGACCAAGAGTGATTAAATTAAAAATTTAGGATTATACGTGACAGTGACACTATATTCAGAGGATCCAAGCTGACATTAATTCTATTAGTGATTATATGTTTTCTGCATACAATTAATATTTGCTTTTATTTATTTATTTATTTTGGGGTAAGCTAGTTTCATCGGTTCAAGTGGAGTGCTTATTTTCATCACTTTTTCTTGGAGGAGAGCAATGGAATCAACTCCCTTCACCCCAATTAGAATATTCCTTGCCCATGGGATTATTTACTTATAGAAAATTAAAATATTTAAATTTCAAGAATTATGAATTTATTCTTAATTCTTTTATGTGTATACTGGTTTATAATTATATTGCTGATGTAACTCCAAAAGTCACTTAAATCAAGTTAGGAGCCACTGCTGGCAGGTTAGAATGGGAGAAAAAAAAATTTCTAGGACTAAAATTATCCCTCCATCATGAGATTGAGTTATTATTATTGTTGTTATGACAAAAGGGCATTTTAGTCTTTATATCACATCTTCCCTTTTAATTCTCATATATATCAAGTGCTATAATTGAAATTTCTAATAATTATATTAGTGTCAATCATACAATGAAATTTGAATTGTTTTTTTTTTGAATACTATAGACTCTATAAATAATATTATTATATATAACGTGTGGCGATACATTAGCATCATATACTTACATGCGGCCCACTGTACTTCACCAACGTAATGAATAAGACCAAATGCTTCTCTCGATTTGTGTAGTATTACTTAGCAGAATGCAAGTTCCAACACCCCTCTATTATTTTCTTTATTATTTTAATCTTTTTTTTTGCTAAAAGAAAAATAGTATAAGATAATTGAATATGTTATAATTATGATATTTATTTGAGGGTTATTGTACTATATATATATATATATATATATATAACCACTATTTAGTTTGGATTAATTATGTATTAGCTTTAGGTGATATTTTGGAAGATTTTTTTAAAAAAAAATCATTCTAACATGCTTGATCTTAATTTTTTCTCTCCGAGTGGTGTTAAATGAGTGGCTTGACTCCACTGAGGCTCGAATTAATGGGGACATCAGGTGCCACTAGACCACAAGGTCTTTAGCTCTTTGATATTGATTTGAAATAGTTATCAATTTATCATTTATAAATAATATTATTATAATATATATAACGCTTGACGTTACATTAGCAATTTAGCATCCTATGCTTGCACATGGGGCCCACTATATTCCACCATCGTGATGAATGAGACGAAATGCTTTTCTCGATCTGCGTAGTATTACTTAGCAAAATGCAAGTTCCAACATCCCTTTTTCATTTTTATTATTATTTTTATTTTTATTTTTTGCTAAACGAAAAACATTATAAGATAATTGAATATGCTATAATGATTATATTTATTTGAGGATTATTGTACTGTATATATAACCACTATTCAGTTTGTATGAATTACATATTAGCTTAGGTGATGTGTTTGGAAGACAAATTTTTAAAATCATTCTAACATGTTATGCTCTCTCTCTCCTCACTATAAATGAGTGACTTGCCATATACTTAGTTGTGTTTTATGGACTCTTTGCTTTGATGTATGATTTTTTGACATTGATTTGAAATAGTTATCAATTTATTTCTAAATAATATTATTATAATATAACGTTTTGCGTTACATTAACAATTTAGCATCCTATGCTTGCACATGCGCAACCCACTGTATTCCACCAACGTAATGAATGGGGCCAAATACTTCTCTCGATCTGTGTGTAGTATTACCTAATTACAAAATGAAAGTTCCAAAACCCCTCTTTCATTTTCATTATTATATATCATTTTTTTTTGCTAAAAGAAAAACATTATAATTAAGATAATTGAAAATGCTATAATTTATTTGAGGTTTATTGTACTGTATATATAACCACTATTTAGTTTGTATGAATTACATATTAGCTTAGGGGATGTGTTTGGAAGACAAATTTTTAAAATCGTTCTAACATGTTATGCTCTCTCTCCTCACTCTGAGTGGTGTTAAATGAGCAGACTGACTTGCCATATATTTAGTTGTGTTTTATGGACTCTTTTTGCTTTGATGTATGCTTCTTTGACATTGATTTGAAATAGTTGTCAATTTATCATTTCTAAATAATATTATTAAAATATAACTTTTTGCGTTACATTAGCAATTTAGCATCCTATGCTTGCACATGCGCGGCCCACTCTATTCCACCAACGTAATGAATGGGATCAAATGCTTCTCTCGATCTGTGTGTAGTATTACCTAACAAAATGAAAGTTCCAACACCCCCTCTTTCTTTTTCATTATTATTTAATTTTTTTTTGCTAAAAGAAAAACATTATAATTAAGATAATTGAAAATGATATAATTTATTTGAGGTTTATTGTACTGTATATATAACCACTATTTAGTTTGTATGAATTACATATTAGCTTAGGTGATGTGTTTGGAAGACAAATTTTTAAAATCAGTATTCTAACATGTTCAGATCTCTCTCTTCTCCCTCTGAGTGGTGTTAAATGAGCTGCCTGACTTTAATTTCCATATGCTTTTTGAGTACTACAATCTAACTTATATATAATATCTGCTCAACATGCCAACATTCGATCGAAAAATACTTGTCACTTGCCATATACTTAGTTACAATTATTTGGACTATATTGGGTAGGACCAAGTTGGGTTAGGCACTAAAAACTTTTGGTTTGACCTTGATGACAATGTAACTCAAATTTTTTAATCAAGTTTTTTTTTTTTTCAATCTATTTCTTTAATTCGGAGTTAAATACATTTATCAATTTCAAATAATTAATATTTTATATGAAATAATAACTTGACTATAGATGTCCCATCATTTTTAGTTTGAAAAAAGAACCAATACCCAATACTCAGAAAAATGAGTCTTTCGAATTTCTAAATAGATCCTTTATTTTGCTTTAAAAGGGAACATAATTAATCCATATTTATTAGCTTAGGGTTGGTAATCCATGGTAGGAGTCTAGGAGAAGGTCTCAACGGTCCATCATTATGTTAATTAAGGAAGTGTTTAAGGAGGTGAATATAATAATTTGATGACAATTCCCAGCTTCACGTAGTGTTGTATATTGATGAAAATCATGGAGAGCTTTAGGGTTGAGGTGTTTTGGATTAATTTACAGAAGAATTCAAAAGCAATGTTGTCTGACAAATGGAAATCCGAGCGATGTGGCAATTGGAATATTGCATGGAAGACAATTGCCAGTAAAGTGGAATGGTTTTGGCCCTATTTAACGTCTGCAATTGTTGTGAGCTTTCTTCATCCTCACCTCACTTTGTTTAATTTGTAGCTCCGCTTCTAATTACTGTTTCAATTCAATGAGTAAGCAATCATCACCAGAAAGAAACCAGCAGCTTCGTCCCTCCTCCATGGGTGAAAACCCTCTTCTTTCTTCTTCTTCTTCTTCCCGGGTCATCAAGTGGACCCCTGATCTACACCGCCGTTTCTTGAATGCTGTTGAATTCCTTGGAGGAGAGCAAAGTAATGAATTCGATCAATTCCAATCACATATATAATAATTTACTTTATTTTATTATATATAAATCATTCTTAAGTTATTTGGTTTGATTATTTTATGTATTATATATTGATTCATCATTGCATGCAGGTGCAACTCCAAAAGCCATTATGGATCTAATGAAAGAAAAAGATCTAACCTTAAGTCAAGTGGGTAGTCACTTGCAGGTCAGAAAGAAATTAAACAAATTTCGCCCTTTAAACACAACATACATACATGAATAATTTTTTTTTTTATGAGACTAATGAATTTGTTGTACTCAGATGTACAGGAGTTTTTGCTTTGCTCAACAACAGGCAACCAGAGGTATATATATTCTTCCATGGCGGAATCTCCATTTCATACATTAAAAAAAAAAAAAAACATTATTTCTTCCACTTTAATTCTTCTCAAGAAGCTGAAGCTATAGTTGCAACTGCAGCTGCACAGATGGGTTTGACAGGTAATGGTGGTTACGGTTGGTCGGTCCCCATTCACTACCAACAAGCTTGGCCACAGCCGAGTCCTCCCAGATTGTACATTGATCCAGTGGGGCCGATGCCTCCTAGCATACCTCCTATGATGAGGTTATTATTAGTTAGGATTTTTTTAGTCTTTTTCTCAAGTGCTAATACAATATATAACAACATTTTTAGTATTATTGACATTTGACCGGAATAAATGGTGGATTTATAGGATGATGGGTTTTTCAACAACACAGCAAGAGACCATATTGTTCGAGGGGGTATTTCAAGAGTGCAGAAAGAGGCCGGTAAATAACAATGAATTTATGTTGAAACTATTCCAAGAACCACATTATTTTGTTTACTACAATAATTCATTGAATTGATTAATAATGCCCGCATTCTATCTTTAGCAGATTGTTGGTGTTGATGATGAGGTTGGTGATGAGAATGTGAGATTGGAGCTAATGCTTGGTGACAGTGCAACAAAAAAACCTAAGATCGATCTCACTCTCACACTTGAACCGCCTGTCAATGAGGGTCATGACAGTTCCAGGCCTAATGTGTGAATTACCCATCCATTGGTGTCATATTCTTAGGTCTTTTATATTTGGTTATTAATTTTGTTGGAATATGTAAGACAATGTAGCTAGGTATGTATCTAGCTACTATATTATTATGGTGTTTGTTTGTATATGTTTAAGATGATGAAAATATATTCATCTAGATCGAGCATATATGGGTATTAATTAGATCTTTGCATAATCTAGATTAACTCAAAAATTGTGAAACAACGTACTAATATTGGAATTTTGATCCTAAGTTGTCCCAAAATAGCACAGTTTATGCACGGTAAATTACAGTAAAAGTGTAAAACTCAACAAGATAATTGCATTCCTTATTTATTCACTTCGCTTGTTATGAATGGCCTCAAATTAAAGCTCTTCCGATCCCGTCTGAAACTTCCCCTCTCAACCCTAGCCAGTAGCTAGCTTAGATCGCCATCGTTGCTTCAACGAGTCAACTTCTAAACCAAAAACCCTAACGCTGTTTTTAGACTTTCTCCATAGAACACACCCCCATTGAGACCTTCCAATATGGAAAACGATATATATATAAACTAATAAGTTTGTTTGAAAAAATTAAAAATTTAATTATTAGATATAATTTGAATATTTTATATTTTAATGTAATTAGTGAATATATTTTATTATATATAAACAATTTAAATATTATTATTATTTATTGAATATTTTTAATAAGATAATGAGTAGCGGGGTACCCATAGAGATGGCCTAGGTACTACGTGCAACCGGCTAGCGGGCAGGTGGTGTTGGAAATGTTCACCATAGTACAAGGGTGAATTAGGTTGTAAATGTAGTCATTCATGACCCACTCTAACCAATTGTCATCCCTACTATTTAATTTCATTATATTTTCTTCAAGGTATCAACAGTTTTTTTTTAGTACTACTAACTTTGTTATAATGTAGTATCTGTTCATAGCTACTTTCTCAAAAAAATTAATTTTAAATTCATTCTTTCAAAAATTTTGAAAATGTCAAATTAGAAAACATAATACTTAAATTGGTCATTATATTATAGATAAGGAAGGCCAATTTCTCTTGCATCAATTAGAAACGGGTATGTATTTAATGTGATTAGTATTGTAATTAGTAATGTAATTATGATAATAATAAGTGAGGACGAGTCGCAATGATTTTGAAATAAACGTGAATTTATAATGATTAATATATATTGTTACCTTAATGTTAATAATTAAGGGAATTGAATGTTGAAGCCCACGCTAATTATGTGGACCTTATGTTCTAATTGTGGGGTTATCACACTGGCATATTATTGTGTGGACCATAATATAATGTTTTCCTATTTAAACTCTTCACTTGTTGTGAATTGGCTACAAAGGTCTTCAAGTCTTCAACCTCCCTTCTCAACTCTATTGGTAGTTTAGTTAGCCATATCCATTTCAATGAGTTAAGATCTCGACAAAAATCCTCCTCTCTTATCTTCTATCTTAATATTGCCCAATGATTTTTAGTCTCCATCCATGGAACACAACATGTTGAGACATTCTATGGTGGATGACCAATCTTCATCCTTTGAACTTATCTTTGTGATGTTGTTAGATGGAAATCATAATAGACCTTATGGAATTGGATTTTGTGAGAAATCAAAACACCCTCAGTTTAAGTGGAGTGCCAATATTCATCACCGCTTCTTAAATGTGGTTGAAAGAGTTGAAGGAAAGAAAGGTAATTAATCTCATGCACATAAATTTGTTTCTCATCTTCAATTATTACATAGATTGAATATTTTATTTTAATTAAGGAAACAAAATTTTTACGGTAAATTTTAAAAAATGTAACATATCTTTTGCTAATATTACATTAACCGAGTTTCTATTTGACTTTATATTTGATCAAATCAATCTTCATCTATTTAACTATTCTTTGTGACGTTGTTAGATGAAAATCATAATAGATCTTATGAGATTATTTGTGAGAAATCGAAACAACATCAGTTCAAGTGGAGCTCCAATCATCATCACCGCTTCTTCAATGTAGTTGAAAGACGATTTGAAGGAAAGAAAGGTAATAAATTTCATGCACATAAATTTATTTCTCATCTTTTATTGTTTCTTAGATAGGTGATTTTAAAGAAACAAAATATTTTAATTGTAAAATTGAGGAAGAGAATGTATCGGTTTTTTTTAATAGTAATATTACCCACATATGAAAAGTTTTTCAATGAATAGAAATTTTTATTTGACATTATAACCAATCAAACTAATAATGGAAAAAATTAAAGACATTTGGGTGACAAGTAATTAAAATAGATAGGATGTTCCTTTTTTTTAAAAAAAAAGTAAATATAAAAAAAATAACGTTAACATGCTTTTTGAATACACACACACATACTCGATTTATTTTTAAAAAAAAAATAAAGAGAAAGATGCTTTTTGGGAAAACTAGGTAACAAATTAAATACAAACAAAGACCTCGAAGTTTGTGCTTAAATTGGAATTTTTCTTCTTCTTTTTGAATAAGTCTTCACAATATAATGGTTTTGTTTTGGACCAGGGTCCACCATGCAAGGTGGACCCTGGTTCACGATTTAACAAGTGGGTATTCACAATATTGACTCAATTATAAATATTGAGGCGGTGGTGGGTCCAACGGGGCCATCCAACTCATCCCACCGTATATTTAGAATAAATTCAGTTGTAGATTTAGTCACGTGTCAAGCGATATGCATATACAAATTAGTTCACAGATTTCAACGGAATAGGCGATTGTATTATTAGCTCACCTTATTTATAAATATATAAAAATAAAAAAAATATAATTGACTAATTGAAGAATTCATTTCATGCTAAGATGAATGGATATAATGAAACTTGAAAAGTAATTATTGATTTTATGAATCTGGATATTAATGTGAATGCAAGTATTACTCTTATTAGTACTTATATGTTTTCTGCATACAAATGAATTTTTTTTAAAAAAATAAAATTGGTAAGCTAGTTTCCTATGTTTTTATCATATGAATAGGATAACTTTTACAATGTTGGTATTATGATAAATAATATTCCAACAACATCTTGCTATTTTATTTTATGTTATGTTTTAAAAAATTATTAGAGAGATTGCTTGTCAACTCAAGACTAAGGTAGGTAAGATTGAGTTTAGTTTTTATTTGTACGCCAAAATAGCCAACCACAGCCCGATCCAACCCGACTCACCAACTAATAATAACAATTTAAAGACACATTGTTAGTTGCAAGTTCCAACCATGCATTAATTATTTTTAGGCACATATAACAAGGATAATAAATAAATAAATAAATGTAGGCAACATACATTAACAATATAATAGTAATAACATTGCCACTTAAAAAGTTAACTTTTACCGAAAAATAGTAATGTCAGTGTTGAGAATAAAACTTTTATTTATGATATGACATGTATTATATATTATTATTGTAATTAGTATTTATATGTTTTCTGCATGCAAATAAATATTAGTTTTTTTTCATATGAATAGGATAACTCTTACAATGTTCGTATTATGATAAATTAAATATTCTACATCTTGGTAAGTTATTTTATTCTATTTGTAAAATTAAAAAAAATTATCAGTGAGTTGTTTTTTGTCCAACTCATCAGAACTCAAAGCGGGTTGAATTGAGTTGAATATTTCTTGACCTGTATGACTAACTTTGGCCCTACCCAGTCGACCTCACCAACTACTTCTGACATTTTGTACCCATTATTATTTTCAAGTTTTAACCTTGCAATAATTACTTTTAGGCACGGATTACAAGGACAACAAATTAAACAAACAAAATGTAGGCAAAACGTACGTACATTAACTATCGTAATAACATTATATTGCACTTAAAAAGTTAACTTTAACCAGAAAATAGTAAAATCAGTGTTACCAATAAAACTTTAATTTCTTAATATGACACGTATTATAAATTATTATTCTAATTAGTATTTATATGTTTTGTGTATGTAAATAAATATTAGTTTTTTTCATATGAATAGGATAACTCTTACAATGTTGGTATTATGATTAATTAAATATTCTACATCTTTGTAAGTTATTTTATTCTATTTGTAAAAAGAATTATTAGTGAGTTTTTATGTCCAACTCAAGACTAAAAGCGGGTTCAATTGAGTTGAATTTTTCTTAACTCGTCACAATGACTAACTTTGGCCCTACCCAGCCGACCTCACCAACAACTTCTGACAAATTTGGATTTATTGTTAATTTCAAGTTTCATCTTGCAATAATTATTTTTTAAGCACTGATTACAAGGAGAATAAATTAAAATAAAAAAAAACAAATGTAGGCAACATGTGCATTAACTATCGTAATAACATTACCACTTAAAAAGTAAATTTTTACCGAAAAATAGTAAAATCAGTGTTACCAATAAAACTTTATTTTCTTAATATGACATGTATTATAAATTATTATTCTAATTAGTATTTATATGTTTTCGGCATGCAAATAAATATTAGCTTTTTTTTTTCATATGACTAGGATAATTCTTACAATGTTAGTATTATGATAAATTAAATATTCTAAATTTTGGAAAGTTATTTTATTCTATTTGTCAAAAAAAAAAATTATTTGTGTTTATTTTTCAACTTAGGACTCAAGGCGGGTTGAATTTTTCTTGACCCGTCAAAATGAATAACTTTGGCCCTACCCAACCGACCTCACTAATAACTACTTCTGATAATTTTAGACTCATTGTTAATTTCAAGTTTTAACATTGCAATAATTGTTTTTAGGCACTGATTACAAGGAGAATAAATTAAACAAACAAATGTAGGCAACATTTACATTAACTATCGTAATAACATTACCACTTAAGAAGTAAATTTTGACCAAAAATAGTAAAATCAGTGTTACCAATAAAACTTTAATTTCTTAATATGACACGTGTTATAAATTATTATTCTAATTAGTATTTATATGTTTTCTGCATGCAAATAAATATTAGCTTTTTTTTTTCATATGAATAGGATAATTCTTACAATGTTGGTATTATGATAAATTAAATATTCTATTTGTAAAAAAAATAAAATTATTTGTGAATTTTTTGTCCAACTCAGGACTCAAGGCGGGTTGAATTTTTCTTGACCCGTCAAAATGACTAACTTTGGTCCAACCCAGCCGACCTCACCAACTACTTCTGATAATATTGGACTCATTGTTAATTTCAAGTTTCAGCCTTGCAACAATTATTTTTTAGGCACGAATTACAGCGAGAATAAATTAAACAAACAAAATGTAGGCAACATATAATAAAGCTAGTCTTAAAAAAGAAACTTTAGTTTATTAAATCTTAACTATTAAACGTGCATGTGATGTGTTTAAAGAGATGTGTTATTTCAAAATATCTTTATCATTTTTTGGGGTATTTAGTTTGTGGTTATTTTCATTTGACTACTCTGAATTAATTATAAGAAAAACATATGGTGAGCTTCCATTAATGCAACCTTAAAATGGACTGAAATGAGCATTAACAACACTTTAACGGTGAAGGAATTAGGGTTTGGTGAGTGAAATTTACCCGAGTGCATTTCGAATCTTTTACTAAAGATATTATTAGCGATTGATGAAATTGATGCACCGGCTTTCGGTTGAGCTCCTTCCAGCACATCATTATTACAACAAATCACTGCACAAATGGCAAATGTATGCAATTGTTGTTCCCTCACTCCTCTTCGATCCGCCTATTTAAGCTGTTCTCCCTCACTCCTCTTCGATCACACTTCTTCAATTCTCATCTGCTTAGTCCTCCTAAATCAATCCGCCATTGTTAAGTTACTGCACACCTCATATACAATTTCTGCTCCAGTGAGTAAGCAAAGCAGTCAGACCCAGCCCAGCCATCATCTTCCCTCCTTCAATTCTCTGATCTTTCTTGAGATCGAGCTTTCCTAGATAGTTTCCATGGCTGAAAATTCATTTCCTTCCTCATCTTTCTCTTCCGCTTCTGCCTCAAACCCTTCCCTTCTTGGAACCCTACCCCCCTCCTCTTCCGCAGACCAAATCTCTACCATGTCTGATATACAACCCAAACCTCGCTTGAAGTGGACTCCTGAACTTCATGGTCGCTTCTGTGAGGCTATTCAATTTCTTGGGGGAGTGCAATGTAACCATTTCCCTAGCTTCACCTCAAATTGAATTGGTGAAAAATATTAGTTGAATTTCTGGGTTTATGTTAATTATTTTATGTTTGTTTTAGGTGCAACTCCAAAAGCCATTTTGGAACTGATGAATGACAGGGACCTAACATTAAAACAAGTTACAAACCATTTTCAGGTTAGAAAAAAACCTAGCTTAAATTATTTGTACCTATAAACACAACATGAATTTATTTATTTATTTTCTAAAAAATAAATAAATCTTACCGGACTTTATATAATGAATTTGTTGTACTCAGATCCACCGCTCCCACTGTTTTGATCTGGAGCAACTGGCTAGAGGTATATATGTTACTTCAATTCCATGGCGAAATCTCCATTTCTTCCATGGAGAAAGTGTTTAGATTTTTTAATTAGAAAATTTAAGCTTTTTGTGTAACAAAGAGCTAATATATGCATGCATGTCCTTTAATTTTTCTTCAAGAAACCCAAGCCGCAGTTGCTCAAATGGCGTGGGTGCCCCCCCTTCCGTATCTATACGGTTACCCGGCCCCGCTCTATAGCGCTCCGCCGCCGGCGCTATACTCCCCGTTCCCGCCACAACCACCACAACAGCTGCCTACTCCACCCCCTCCGGGGAGACTGTACATTGACCCTGTCGGGCCGATGCCCCCCACCGTTCCACCCTCAATGAGGTACTCTCTTTCTCCTATTTTATGTGTCTGGTCTGATTCAGTTAAAAGTTTTGACTGATATTATTTTTAATCTAATTTTTTTAGCATTACTAACATTTTACCGGAATAAATGGTGGATAGGGTGATGGATTACTCAGCCCCGGCGCCCAAAACCATAATCTTCAAGAAGTTGTTTCCTAAGGGCCGCCCGGTACGTGCGGGTAGATAACAACAAATTAAAATCACTGTTAAACTAGTTTAATGACCAAAAACAAAAATTTAATTAATTTGTTTGGTTTACTTGAATAGTTCATGACTAATGCATTCTTGATTTACATTTCTTGAACAGATAGATGCTGAGGAGGACGTAAACCCAGGACCATCTTCCCCTGCAAGGAATGAGGGTGAAGACGATGACCCTCTTGATCTCACTCTCTCCATCAGACCGCCCAACCGTGGATGATCTGATGATTTTAGGCGCAATGCCTGAATTTCTTTTCCTGTATATATTTAATTAGTTCTTAATTATGTATAGTACTTATTAATTTGTATTGTGCGCTTTTATTATATGTATGTAGCTAGCTGTTTTTATATTTGTAGTGTAATTGTTGGACTGTATTTTGATTATAAGATAATTATAATTTGAAAAATCATGATTAATGCATGATTATTTAAGTTGAAAATTATATATTCAAATGTTGCTCGTAAGTTGTCCAAAGGTTGCACGGTTTATGCACAACAATTTAAAGTTAAATTCAAAAAACTGATACACAATTCTAATAAGTGGAAAGCTTTCAACAATTTTCAAATTTATTTTATCATTTTTTAAAGAGTGATTATCCTTTCGAAATTTTTAAATTTAAAAATCGTTACGGTTTGACCTATATATGGTGTGTAATGTGTTCTTTTCGTGTTATTGTGATACGTGTGGCAAGATTAGATAAGTCCGGAAAACACAATTGTTTTAATTTATGGATTCTTTGGTTACATGCTGCTTTCAAATTGATTTGAAATGGTTTTCAATTTATTATTTATAAATAATATTATTATTATATAGTGTGTGACGATACATTAGAATCCTATGTTTGTGTGCGACACACTGATGTAATATAGCAATGCATTGAATGGGGCGACCCAATCCTTATATCAATTTGTGTTGTACGTATTGTTAAACAAAATGCAAGTTCCAACACCCCTCCATCGTTTTCATTATTATTTTAATCTTTTGTTTTGCTAAAAGAAAATCATATATTATAAGATAATTGAATACACTCAAATATGCAATACTTATGATATTTATTTGAGGTTTATTTTACTGTATATATCACTATTTAGTTTGGATGAAACACTTATTAGCTTAGGTGATATATTTGGAAGGCAATTTTTTAAAATCATTCTTACATGCTCGACTCTCTCCTCTCTCTCTCTCTCTCACTCAGTAGTGTTAAATGAGCAATCTGGCTTGTCATATACTTAGTTACAATTTAGACTATACATCAGATTGGACCGAGTTGGATTAAGTAATAAAAATCTTGGTTCAACCTAACTCACAATGTAACCTAATTTTCTATTTCTTTAATTCAAGGTTAATTAATAATTTAATATGAAATAACTCATTATAGATTTCTGATCATTTTTAGTTTGAAAGACAAAGCAAACATCTTTAATTTAAAAAATAGTTTTCTAATTTTCAATTAAATACCCAAAAAATGAGGCTTTCAAATTTCTAAACGGATCGTTATTTTGCTTTGAAATGGAACATCATTTATCATACTCATTAGCTTAGGGTCAAGTCCATAATTATGTATGTGAATTACCTATCATGCATGATTCAAGTTACACCTACCTATGATAATATTGTTATAATTTTGTGTAATGGTAACATTTGATCTTTGACAATCAGTTCAAAGAGTATTTTTTATTTAAGGTGTATAAATTTATATGTAAATAAAATAATTTTTTTAAAAAAATTATAAAATAGTGGAGATAAAATTTTCTTATATATTATAAGAAAAATGGAGAGCTTCCATTCCTGACATTAACACTACTTGACAGAGAAGAAAGTGTTTGAGGAATTGAATTTGTCTCAGAGCGTAGCGGAATCTTTTTGATGATGATTGGCAGGCAAGCTTCACTGTTCTATTTATGAAATTCACGGAGAGCTTTACGGAATTACGGTTGAGCTCGTTTGGATTTTAGAGAAGAGAATTCAAAAAGTTGTCTGACAGAATTGAAGTCCTGGGTGGCATGCATTTGGCAAAGTGGATGGATGCATGGAACGAAGACAATTGCCAGTAGACTCGATCGCCGGAATATAATGCTTTTTCCCCTATTTAACGCCTGCAATTGTTGTGATGAACTTCTTCAAATATATATATATCCTCACCTCACTGCTCCCCATTCCAGCCGCCATTGTTGCTTGTAGCTTCTATTTCTGCTTCAATGAGTAAGCAAGCATCAGACACAAACCTGCAGCTAGCTTCGTCCCTCCTCTGCTACCTTGAGAGTAGCATCCATGGCTGAAAACCCTCTTCGTCCTTATTCTCACTTGAATCCCTCAACTTCAATTCGTGGAACCCATCTCCCTTCTTTAGAAGTTGGTCAATCTTCAAGCCTGGAACACAGCCGGTTAGGGTAGTGGCCTTTTGCTAATTACCAGAATTCTTTATCCACAGGACAGATGATCTCCATGATGCCTTCATTCGGAAATAATCATACAAATAATTTTGCTGGAACCCGGCCTATTTCACTCAAATAATTTTAGTGGGCAAAATTACACCGGTTGGTCGGCCCCGGTTCACTATCGTTACGGCCATCAGTTCTACACCGCTCCACCACTAAATTCACCGTCATGGCCACTGCCGGGTCCTCCCAGATTGTACATTGATCCAATGAGGCCGATGCTCCCTAGCATACCCCCTTCGATGAGGTTATTAGCTAGGATAACTTTTAATTTTTTTCTCAAGTGCTTATACAATAATCACGTTTTTAGCATTACTGACATTTGACCGGAATAAATGGTGGATTATATTTATAGCATAATGAATTTTTCAGCATCACGGCAACAGACCATATTGTTTGAGGAGTTACGTTGTTTCAAGAGTGCAGACAGAAGCCGGTAAATAATACCAATTTATTGTTGAAACTATTTCAAGAACCAAATTATTTTGTTTACTTCAATTCATTATTGAATTAATTAATAATGCCCGGATTCTATTCTTTAGCAGATCGATGTTGTTGCTATTGATGATGAGGTTGATGATGAAGAAGAGAATGTGAGACTGGAGTTGATGCTTGGTGGCCGTGCAGCAAAGAGACCTAAAGTTGATCTCACTCTCACAATCAAACCGCCTATCAATGAGAATCCTAGCAGTTCCAGGCCTCATGTCTAAATTTTCATTCCGGTCATACTCTTAGATCCTTTAATTAATGTGTATTTATTAGTTAAGTTTGTTGGAATGTAAGATAATGTAGCTAGGTATGTATCTAGCTACCTATTATGGTGTTTTGTAATTATACTTGTATGTATTTAAGATGAAAAGATATTAATTTGGAGCATATATGGGTTAGATCTTTTGCATAATCTAAATTAATGCATAATTTAAGTTAAAAACTATATTAGAATGTTGCTCGTAAGTTGTCCAAATATTGCACAGTTTATGCACAATATATATAAATTAAAGTTAAATTCCAAATTAATACACAATTATAATCAGACCGGAACCATATGCATCTTCCTCCTCTACCTTGAGAGCATTGCATCCATGGGTGAAAGCCTTCTTCCTTCCTCTTCTACCTTGAATCCTGCGGCTTCAATTCATGGAAGCCTAGCCTTCTCCCCTAGCCTCTTCTTCAGCTAGGAAACCTTCCTTTTTCTAGATCTGATCCAAAAATAACATTCAAAATTTGTATCTGTAGTTGGCACATTTTGTACCTGCAGCGGACAGTTGTAGGTACAGAATATGTTAATTAAAGGTACAAATATTTTATATCAGAATTCACAATAATACAATATGAACTCTGATTTATGGTATAACAATTGACCTTTTAGCGTTTTCGGAATATATATTTCTACATACACCTTGCTATTTTATTTTATTTAGTGGCTTGGACTTGGAGTTTATTGACAAGGCCAGTCCACTAACCCGTTCGAACTACTCTAGCTAGACTCAATTGTTAATTCTAATAATGTATTAATTATTTTATTTAGTTTCATTTTATTTCAGCACAACTATAGTTGTATAGTCTTTATTACAGTGAGACATGTTATTGAATTTCATTTTATACACACTGTAATTTTATTATAACACCACTATAATTCAACTACGGTTTCATTAGACAATATATACTCAAATATGTGAAATTTTTATTCAGTTTCATTTTATATACATTGTACTTTTATTACAATACAACTACAATATCATTTCTATTCAACTACACTTTTATTTGAAAATATACATTCAATATATGAGACATGTTATTTAGTTTCATTTTATACATACTATAGTTTCATTTCAACACAACTAAAGTATTATTATTTTAATTCAATTACAGTTTCATTTGACAATAATAGGCACAGTTTATTTTAGATACACTATAATTTAATTTCATTTTGTTATGATCACACCAAAATTACTTAAAGAAATCGCCCCATTTTCGGGCCATCGTCTACGGTATAAAAACCGTTACAAGAGCTGTCCGTTGCCAAGTGTGAAGGACCAGCGCTATTCATCCACTCTCACTGCATCCCATCCCGGCCAGCTCTTATCTTTCATTCATTATTTGATCTGAGTTGTGAATGCTTCTCCAGTTCTCCTCTCCTCTGAAACCTCTCCTCTCAACCCTAGCCCCCCAACCGCTTAGATCGCCATCGCTCCTTCAACGACTCAACTTCCCGATCACCAAATTAAAAAGTTTGATCTCTAATCTCTTCGATCTTCTACCTTAACGCTGTTTTTAATTTAGTAGTCTTCATCCAATTGAGGCCTTCCGATCCATGGAAAACGATCAATCTTCATCCCCAAAACGCATCTTTGTGACGTCGTTGTCTCAATACCATAATAGATCTAATGGGACTGGAGATTCAGGATCTGAAACTCCCTCTCGGTCCACGTGGATCGGAGTACTGCCCGCATATCTCCATTGCTACTGCTTCTTCAACGCAAGGTAATCAATATCATGCACATTAATTAATTCATTTCTCTTGTTTTGTTTTATCATTAATTAAATTCTTGATTTTTTGAAAAAAAAAAGGGGGGGGGGG
>NC_044924.1:2948782-3046610 GCF_003576645.1 Ipomoea triloba | reverse complement strand
GGGGGGGAGGGGGGGGGGGGTAAATTCGGATGGAGAATATAAAATAATTTAATCGATTGTACTATTAACATCATCTACAGATAAATTTTATTTTTTATTTTTTCTGAATCGACTGATTTTTTATTTGACACTATTATCATATATATGAAATCAATTCTTATTAAAAGCGAAGCAGAGAATTTGAAATTAATTTAACTACCACGAAGTTGTATGTACATCTGACCTTGTTCGCATTCTCTACGTATAGTTAGCAAAAATCACTTCCTCCCTCAATGATGTTAGTATGTATCTTTTGAAAATTTATTTATTTTTAACTAATTATTTTTACCTCTTTCTATTTAATACGATGAAATTTTCAATTTTTTTTTAGGAATATCCACTCAAGTCCACCCTGCATTGATCTTTTTTTGGTGATAGCAGCATTGGTAGGGTGATCTTTTTGGAGATAGCTGGTGAGCAATGAGTCAGGTTACATATAAATTTCATACAAATGTGTGTTTATAGTAAATCTTAACTTTAACTACTTTTAATAATTTAATTTTAATTATAGACTATTTGATCTTTTTTTTCCTGGTGATAGCAGCATTGATAGGGTTAGATGTAAATTTTATATAAATGTGTGTTTATAATAATTATAGAAGTATCAATAACTTTGTGGTCTAATGGCATGAAATGGCTGTATGTTGAGAAAGTAATTATGAACACATACTATATTTGTAACAAAGACAGTATAACTTTAACTATTTACTAATTTTAATTATAAACTAATAACTTTATTTTAAAAATATTAAAAATTTAGTTACTATGTTTGAATAATATTTTTATTCTTTTATATTTTAATATAACTAACAAATTTTATTATAGGTGGTTAATTTAAATATTATGTTTTAAAATTTTTTAAACAAGATAATAAGTAGTTGGTAAATATTGTGTGTGGGTACCCGCAACCAGTGTGCAGGGTGAATGTAGACACCCCTAACACACCTCAACACATTATTATTTTTACTATTTAATTTCATTATATTTTTTTCAAATTATTAGAGGGTTCGCTTGCAACACGTTTTTAAAACGGTACTCAATTGTTAGTTCTTCTTCTTCTTTTTTTTTGAGGAAACTCAATTGTTAGTTCTAGCAATGCATTAAATATTTTACTTAATATAAAATACAAATTATAATGATAATAAATCATTAATCATCTATTTTGAAAAGTAGGCAACGTTAGAATGAAGTAATTATAACATTTATGGTCAAACTAATTTATTATGGAGTAATTACTTTCTGACAAAGACAACTAATTAATAAAGTATCATAACATGAATGTTAATTACTTTATTAGTTAATTACTTTCTGACAAAGACATTATGATACTTTATTAGTTGTCTTTGTCAGAAAGTAATTACTCCGTAATAAATTAGTTTGACCATTTGTCAGAAAGTAATTACTCCGTAATAAATTAGTTTGACCATAAAACAGAAAGTAATTACTCCGTAATAAATTAGTTTGACCATAAAACGTTTTCTTAATGTGACAGATTATAAAATGAATGTTAATTATTAAACATAGTTCATGTTATATTACATATATAATCATATTATAATGCTTAGATATTGCACGATTCATGTTATTACATAATCATCATTATGATGTTTACATTACAATATTACATTATAATATTACACGTCTTTGATTAGAATGAAGTAATAATAACATATACTTTATTAGTTGTCTTTGTCAGAAAGTAATTACTCCGTAATAAATTAGTTTGACCATAAAATGTTTTCTTAATGTGACAGATTACAAAATGAATGTTAATTATTAAACATAGTTCATGTTATATTACATATGTAATCACATTATAATGCTTAGATATTGCATGATTCATTTTTGTACATAATCATCATTATGATGTTTACATTACAATATTACATTATAATATTACACGTCTTGGATTAGAATGAAGTAATAATAACAGTATGATACTTTATTAGTTGTATTTGTCAAAAAGCAATTACTCCGTAATAAATTAGTTTGACCATAAAACGTTTTCTTAATGTGACAGATTTTAAAATGAATGCTAATTATTAAACATAGTTCATGTTATATATTACATATATAATCACATTATAATCCTTAGATATTGCATGATTCATGCTATTACATAATCATCATTATGATGTTTACATTACAATATTACATTATAATATTACACGTCTTTGATTAGAATGAAGTAATAATAACATATAATTTATTAGTTGCGTTTGTCAGAAAGTAATTACTCCGTAATAAATTAGTTTGACCATAAAACGTTTTCTTAATGTGACAGATTATAAAATGAATGTTAATTATTAAACATAGTTCATTTTATATTACATATATAATCACATTATAATCCTTAGATATTGCATGATTCATGCTATTACATAATCATCATTATGATGTTTACATTACAATATTACATTATAATATTACACGTCTTTGATTAGAATGAAGTAATAATAACATATAATTTATTAGTTGCGTTTGTCAGAAAGTAATTACTCCGTAATAAATTAGTTTGACCATAAAACGTTTTCTTAATGTGACAGATTATAAAATGAATGTTAATTATTAAACATAGTTCATTTTATATTACATATATAATCACATTATAATCCTTAGATATTGCATGATTCATGCTATTACATAATATCATTATGATGTTTACATTACAATATTACATTATAATATTACACGTCTTTGATTAGAATGAAGTAATAATAACATATACTTTATTAGTTGTGTTTGTCAGAAAGTAATTACTCCGTAATAAATTAGTTTGACCATAAAACGTTTTCTTAATGTGCGTGACAGATTATAAAATGAATGTTAATTATTAAACATAGTTCATGTTATATTACATATATAATCACACTATAATCCTTAGATATTGCATGATTCATGCTATTACATAATCATCATTATGATGTTTACATTAGAATATTACATTAAAATATTACACGTCTTCGATTTCAAACTGTGTCATTTCTTTTCTTTTGTTTAAAGAAATTTTAAATTTTCAAAAAATGTCTTTGAATTAAATTTTTTATCATTTTTTATAAATAGTTTCATTCTTTAAAATTTTAAAAATGTTAATTTGAAAATATAACGGTCCAACTATTCACTTTATTATTAATATTGTTACAATAATAATGTAATAAATCAAATAAGAACGTATTGAACAACTTATCACACTTATGTGGATCTTATGTACTAAATACTAATTGTGGGTCTTATCACGCTTATGCGCGGCCCATGTGTGCTAATTGTGGGTTTTATCACACTTATGTGGACCCAATATGCTAATTGTGCAAGATCTAAAGTAGCTTTCAATGAGGTGATGAGTCCAACAAGCATTTTTCATGCACTCTCTATTTGTGTAACCTTACTCACAAAATACATGTATATCCAATGCTTGTTTTCTTTTTTACATTTTAATTTTTTTTTTTACTTTTAAAAATAAAAATTATCATGTTATTACATATAGAAAATGCTTTATTTTTCCTCCTAAAATCCCTTTTGACATAGCTCATAACCATTTGGTGTCATGAATTTGTTGACATTAGTAATTTGTTATCAACGACTAAATCATCTAATTGAAAACCATCGATATTAGAATGGAAAATTTTTGGAGAGGTGGATAGCACTACTCTTGCAAATATGGTAGAACTTATTTGTGGTTTACAGCAAATGCGTTATGCATGTAAACCACTATACCATCATGCTTACATGCATCCCTCACCCATTATGCATCTATGTTGCCTTATTTAAACTCTTCACTTCTTGTGAATTAGCCACAAAGGTCTTCATCAAGTCTTAAACCTTCCTTCTCAACTCTATTAATAGTACAGTTTAGTTAGCGATCTCCACTTCAAAGAGTTAACGTCTTGAAAAAAAGCCTCTTCTATTCTCTTAATTGTTTTTTTACCTTAATGTTGTCTAATGATTTTTAGTCTTCATCCGTGGTGTGCATCCAATTGAGGCATTCCATGGTGGATGACCAATTTTCGTCCATTGAACTCGTCTTTGTGACATCATTAGATGAAAACCATAATAGATATTATAGGATAGGACTTTGCGAGAAATCAAAATACCTTCAATATTGTAAAGGGAGTGTCGATCTTCATCGCCTATTCTTCAATGTAGCCGAAAGACTTGAAGGAAAAAAAGGTAATCAATTTCATACACAAATTTATTTCTCATATTCAATTGTTTCATAGATCGAATTCTTAGTTTTAAGGAAAGAAAAAGAAAATTAAAACGGTAAATTTTGGAAAATGCAACATATCTTTTGCTAATATCACCTTTAGATGGAAAGTTTTTCAATGGACTACGAGTTTCTATTTGACATTATATTATATCAAATCAATCTTCATCCATTGAGCTATCTTTTTGTGACATTGTTAGATGGAAATAATAATAGAGCTTATGGGATTATTTTTGAGAAATCGGAACACCATCAGTTCAAGTGGAGTGTCCATCTTCATCACCGCTTCTTCAATGTAGTTGAAAGACTTGGAGGAAAGAAAGGTAATAAATTAAATTTTATGCATATAAATTTATTTCTCATCTAATATTATTTCATAGATAGGTGATTTTAAGGAAACAAAATATTTTAATGGTAAAATTGAGGAGGATAATGTATGTTTTTTTTTTCCTTTAGATTATATGAAGAGTTTTCCAATGGGCCGAGTTTTTATTTGACATTATAACCAATCAAGTTAATCATGAAAATCATTAATTAAATAGATAGGACGCTCTTAAAAAGTAAATATTAAAAATAACGTAATAATTTTTGAACACGCACATATATTTATATATACACACACATACTTGATTTATTTTTTTTACAAAATAAACAGAGAAGTATTTTTGCAAACTATGTAACAAATACAAAAGAAAGTCTTCTTCTCGAATTTTGTGTTTAAATTTGTTTGAAATTTATCTTCTTCTTTTTGAACATGTTTTTGTAATATAATGGTTTCATTTTGGACTAGGGCCCACCGAGCCCTGGTCCACCATATAACATACATTTGAATCTTCACAATATTGACTCAATTGTAAATATTGAAAAGGGGGGTGGGACCAACGGCGGGGCCAACCCATCCCACCATATTTTAAGAATAAATTAATTAAGTTGTAAATTTAGTGACATGTCAAGTAGTAGGAAAGAAAAGAATTAGTTCATATATTAGCCCACCTTATTTATAAATATATATTTTAAAAAATAAATAGTAAATGCTAATTGACTAATTGGGGAAACGGTTTCATTTTAAAATGAATGAATACAGTGAACCTTGAAAAGTAATTATTGATTTTATGAATCTTTGGATATTAATGTGAGTGCAATTATTACTCTTATTAGTAATTATATGTTTTCTTCACACAAATAATACTTTTTTAAATTTGGTAAGCTAGTTTCCTATGCTATTATCATATGAATAGAGTAACTCTTACAGTATTCGTATTATATATGATAAATATTCCAACATCTTGCTATGTTATTTTATGTTTAATTACAAAATTATTTGTGAGTTTACTACATGACTCAAGGTAGGTTGGATTGAGTTGAGTTTTTCTTGGCCAGTCAAAATGGCTAACCACGGCCCAACCCAATCCGACCTACCAACTAATTAATTTTGGCAATTTTAAATTTATTGTTAGTTCCAACCATGCATTAATTATTTTTAGGCACGGATAGCAAGGATAATAAATACGGAGTAAACAAAATATAGGCAACATACATTATTAACATTAGTAATAATATTGCCATTTGAAAAATTAACTTTTACCGGAAAATAATAAAGCCAATATAGACAACAAAACTTTAATTTCTTAATATGACATGTATTATAAATTAATTGAATCTTAACTATTAAATCTTCAATTAATGAATGCCATGTGTTGTCTGGTTTCAAGAGATGTGAAATTTTCTTAAGTAATATTCAAATTTCAAATTTCAAATTTATTTTTATCATTTGGGGAGGGGGTGCATTTCATATTTGTGGTTATTTTCGTTTGACTACTCTCCAATTATAAGAAAAAAAATATGGTGATGAGCTTCCTTAAAATGAATAGGATAAGTCTTACAATATTTGTATTATGATAAATATTTCATCACCTTAGTATGTTATTTTATTTTTAAAAAAATTATTAGTCAGTTTTCTTGTCCAACCCATGACTCAAAATGGGTTGGATTGTGTTTGAGTTTTTCTTGACCCGTCAAAATGACTAACCACGGCCTAATAACCATGGTTAACCCAACCAATTATTACAATTTTAGACTCGATTGTCATTTCCTAGAGCCGTTAAAACAGTCTTGTGGGATCAAATGGGCTAAAATCCACCAACTAATTCTGATAACTTTTGACTCATTGTAATTCCAACCATGCACTAATTATTTTTTTAGGCATTGATTACGAGATAACAATAAACAAAAAAATATGCAACAAATATTACAATTGTAATATGATTGCTGCTTGAAAAGTTGACTACTTTTACCGGAAAATAATAAAGCTTGTCTTGAGAATGAAATATTATTATATTTTCTTAATATGAGCAGATTACAAATTACTTAAATCTTTTACTTATATTGGTCTTCTGTTTGATGAATTTCATGCACCAGCTTTTACGGTTGAGCTCCAGATATTGCAGCATTACAACAATATAATTAAATTTAGATTTACAACATATACATTTGATCTGACAGACATACTATGTTGTTTCCAATCCGCCGCCTATTTAAACTGTCGTGTTGGGGTGAAGTTGCCTCACTCCTCACACTACTTCTTTCTCTTAACCCTAGGCTCCCAAATCTGCCATTGTTACAACTTTTATCCTTCTCTGATCTTTCTTGAGAGCTTAGCTTCCATGGCTGAAAACTTTTCTCCTTCCTCCTCTTTCTCTTCCCCTTTCCCTTCCGTTCCTCCCTCCATTGAAGGTGGCCAATCTTCCTCGGCTCCTGAAAACCCTACTGGAACCGGGTTTCATCCACAGCCCACACCTCGGTTCAAGTGGACTCCTGATCTTCATCGTCGCTTCTTGGAGGCTATTCAAGTTCTTGGAGGACTGCAATGTATGTAGTAATTAGCCATTTCCCTTCACCTTTAATTCAATTTTGGAAAAAATATTTGAATTTCTTTTAATCATTTTTTTTCTTTTTTTTTTATTCATCATTGCAGATGCAACTCCTAGAGCAATTGTTGAAGTCATGGATGATAAGGACCTAACCATAAGTAGGGTTAGGAGCCACCTTGAGGTCAGAAACAAACCTTAAATTATTTCTTTTCATTTCAAAAAAAAAAAAAAATCTTACCGGACTATATGTGTTGAATTTGTTGCAATCAGATTCACCGTGCCAACTGTTTCGATCAGGAGCAACTGGCTAGAGGTATATATGTTACTTTCATGGCGAAATCTCCATTTCTTCCATGGAGAAAATGTTTAGATTTGCTAAGAAAATTTAAGATACTTCTTCTGACAAAAACCTAATATATACATATTGTTCTTTAATTGTTGTTCAAGAAACTCAAGCTGCAGTTGCTCAGCTGACGTGGGCGGCCACCGTTCCCTATCCGTACGGTTATCCCTCGCTCTATAGCGCTCCGGCGCCGGCGCTATACTCACCGTTACGGCCACAGCTGACGTCACCACCACTACACCCTCCTGCAAGGCTATACATTAGCCCATTCGGGCCGATAATGCCCCCCACCATTCCACCCTCGATGAGGTAATATAATTGCGATGATTTCTAAAAATTTGAGTGTTTATATAATAATTACAGTTTGTTTTTAGCATTACTGACATTTTACCGGATTAAATGGTAGACAGGATGATGGAATACTCGGCCCCGACGCCCAAAACCATCATCTTCAAGATGATGGGCACACCGGTGTCGGTAAATTCCAACAAATTCACTATTAATCTATTTTAATGACCAAAACCCTAATTTTGTTTTGTTTACTTTCTTGAATAATTCGTGATTAATTCATGCTTGATTTATATTTCTTGAACAGATTGATGCTGAGGAGATACCAGAATTGATGATGTCTGGTGATATAAACCCAGGATCATCTTCCTCAGCTGCAAGGAATGAGGATCAAGACGATGGCCCTCTTGATCTCACGCTCTCCATCAGACCTCCCAGCCGTCGATGATCTGATGGTTCCAGGCGAAATGCCTATATATTTAGCCCTAATTAATTGTATGTATGCATGTATGTAGGCATGTAGCTAGCTATTTTTGTGTTTGCAGTGTAATTCTTCCATATGTATTTGTGATTTAAAAGACAATTAGAGTTTGAGAAGTTATGATTAATGCATTATTTAAGTTTGAAAACTATATTGGAATGTTATTGTTCATAAGTTGTCCAAAAATTGCACAATTTATGCACATGAAGTTAAAGTAAAATTCAAAAATTAACACATACACAAATCTAAGGTTCCTTAATTGAAACTGACAATCAAGTCAAAACATTAAACAAGGTTTTATTTTCGTAATTGAAATAATGTTTTAACACCCTAAGATCCTCATAATTTGAAGAAAAGAAGATGTTATTCTTGATATGTCTAACAAGATTTCCCAAAAGCATAATAATCCAACCAATTATATATTAGTTTGCACACAAATAAACATCAAAGTAGTAACTCAAGGTTTCAATAAGTAATGTAGAAGAAGGTTTTAGAACTCCTCAACTAGAACAAAATAGAGATGATCAATATTTTACTTTCCAAACGTGCCCTAAAATAGAAAATATACCTAACATACATATTCTAGTTTAGAGAATATTTCAAATATATTCTAATCTTACAAATGAAGATCGATAAGAGTAAACTAAGTAAAAGGGGATTATTACTAAGAGGAAAAAAAAAAAAAAAAGAATAACACACATCACCATAGCTAGATAAAAATTGAAATGGTTAAGCAAGAGAACAAGAAAGCATGTACTACTGCCAATAAAACTAAACTATCAATGTGATATTAGAGCTAGCTATAATACATCATGGTCTAGTAGGTACAAGAAAGCATAACCTTATAAGAAGCAAAACCTTTTTTTTTTCAATACAAGAAAAGAAAAGAACTAAGAAGACAACAAATTACATGATATAATACATCGTCTGGTAGGTACAAGAAAACATAACCTTATAAGAAATAAAACCATTTTTTCAATACAAGAAAAAAAATAAAAAGACAACAAATTAAAGAAAACAAATCAAATGAAACAAAACCGTTTCTAAAAGTCATATTGTAACAACATTCACACAAATCATGCATGTTGGCCTAAAATGTGAGAGATAGAGTAATTAATCTGTGACATATACATACAATAATTTGTAGCTATGGAAGCCCATCTTACTTGAGGAATAATCATAATTAGGTTGGTCATGAAGTTGAGATGCTGGGAGTTCTTGATTGAATATAGTTGGGAATTTGCATAATATTAGAGATGGAGTCTAATGCATGCAAGAATTAAATTATGCTGTTCCTAACTTTCACCTTCATGTATCAGATTTACAGTTTGGAATTCATGTATATAAAGATCAGCGAAATAGTCGATTATGCAATATCCTCATCCCAAAACATTTCAATTTCAAGAAATCACTGGAAATGGCGACTAAACTTCTCCTTTTAATCCTCGCCGGAGCCCTAATTTGTGCCGCAAATGCTAGTCCGGGCAGTGAGGGATTAATGGAGAAGAAAGGCATTGATGAGGAACAGAAAACTTTCTTCCACTTCAAATACGGGTTTCCCCCCTACTTCGGGAGTGTAGGCGGAGGCGGTGGTGGCGGAGGGCCGGGTTTCACCGGAGGTAGTCTTGGCGGCGGCGGTTTGGGCGACGGCGGGTTTCCTACCCTAGACATCGGCGGCGGTTCATCGGGTTTCGAACCCGGATCCGGGGGTGGGTTCAGGTCTAGCTTCGGAGGGTTTGGCGGACCCGGGTACGGGTCCGCCAGCGGAGGCTTTCCCGGCGGGTCATCTGGGTTCGAAGCCGGAGTAGGTGGGACCGAAATGGGGTCTAACTATGGAGGGTTTCTTGGAGGCTCATCATCGCCGTTTGATGCTATAGGTGGAGGCCCCGCTGGCCCATTTGGGACTAGGCTTGATGCTGGCCATGGCGGCGGCGCCGCCGGAAACAGTGTGCACCCCGCAGAAGTGATCGGCGACGGCGTGTAGCTATCTGATCTTTTCTGATTTCATCACAACTATGTACTCATCATTAACTTGCATTAGGGGCTTAGCTACGTTCCATGTGGTTAAATATAGGGAGTCTGAAATAATAATTCATTTCGTAACGCTACCTTAAGTAGTGTTTTAAAATGAGTTAGTAAGTTACTGGCTTTATTAATTTAATTACAAAAATGATATATCTATCTTTCACTAATTAAAATTTTAATATTTTAGTTTATGTCTCTTGACACTTAATTATAAGCTAATTCAGCAATTAATTTTATCAAACATTTTAATTTCAATTAATTAACTTTTCAACTAAGCAAGCCAAACGAACAAAGCCGGTAAATATGTGATGAGTAGCTAGTTGTTTTCGTGTTTGTAGTGTAGTTATTCGATCTTTATTTATAATTTTAAGACAATTAGTGCTTGAGAAATGATTAATGCATGAATTAATTAAGTTCAATTCAAAATTACATTGGAATGTTTCTCATAAGTTGGCTTAACGTTGTACATTTTATGCCGGGTAAGTACATTCAAGTAAAACCCTAAACTAACACTCAATTGTATTCCTCATTTATGTATAATCTAAGGTTTCCTTAATTGAACCAAACAATCAAGTCAAACATTAAACAAGGTTTTGTAAATGGATTAAAGTTTTTGACTTTGAATCAAACATTCAAAGAGGGGAAAAAAATGTACACATATCATCAAGGTGAGATAAAAATAAAAATTGTTTGTTGATGATGAAAAGAACAAGTGGCACCAAACTTGTTGCTATTATATACTAATAGCAACTTCAATTCATCTCTTAACTTTTCAAGTAGTAACTAACTCAAGGTTGCAATAAGAATGGTAGAAGGTGGTTTTGGGACTACTTCGCTAGAACTTAATAGGGACAAGATCAACATTTCGTTTTTTCAAAAAGAATTTCTAATAACGCCTCCACTGAAGTTAGAACCCATCCACTCCCTCCCACATGGGGGTGCAACCGGATGTCACTACACCACAAGGTCTTTGATAGATAAAAACAAACTAATTAAACATTGTTATTAAGGGACGAGAGAGAGAGAAAAAAGAAAAAGAAAAAAAAAACCATCACCAAGCTAAGGTGAGACAAAATTAGAAATGGTTGAGCAAAAGAAAATGCGGCACCAAACTCACTATTGTGTACTAACAATAACTTCAATTTATCTCTTAACATTTTAAGTAGTAATTCAAGATTATAAAAAGAAATAATGTCAAAAAAGGTCTTAGAGGACCCAGCCTTGAATTGCCATCGTAAGTTCTATAGATCGAGCTCAACCACTACAATCACTGGCACCATCGATCATTGCATGGACCACTATCGCGTCCTAGTAGGATTTACTCATTTAATTCATTAATGAGGTGTGTGATTTACATTTATTTTTTGAGCAAATTGGCAATGAGAATAGCATGATACTAAAGGATGGCACACAACTAATCTTGAAAGACCTATCATTCTCCTTAGGACTTAATGGGAAAACCTTACACCATGTGACTGTTAGTAAAGTCAAATTATCGAAATGTTTTTTTTTGTCAACTATCGAAGTGATATTATATATAGCTGTAATACATGAAAACATAACCTTATAAGAAATAAGGACTTTTTTCAATACAAGAAAAGTAAAGAACTAAGGGGAAAAAAAAAAATAACGAAAACAAATTACATGAAACAAAACCGTTTCTAAAAGTCCTATTGTAATTAACAACATTCACACAAATCATGCATGTTGGCCTAAAATGTGAGAGAGTAATTAATCTGTGACATATATAGTAATTTGTAGCTATGGAATTGGAGCCCATCTTAGTTGAGGAATAATTATATTGCATGCATAATTAGGTTGGTCATGAAGTTGAGATGCTGGGAGTTCTTGATTGAATATAGCTAGGCATGCATCTGATCTGCATAATGTTAAAGATGGAGTATAATGCATGCAATGCAAGAATCTCTAAATTATGTTGTTCCTAACTTTCACCTTCAATTCTATCAGATTTACAGTTTGGAATTCATCTATATAAAGATGAGCGAAATAGGCAATGATGCAATATTCTCATCCAAAATCATTTCAATTTCAAGAAATCACTGGAAATGGCGACTAAAGTTCTCCTGCTGTTAATCCTCGCCGGAGCGATTGTTTGTGCAGCAAATGCGAGTCCGGGCAGTGAGGAATTGGAGAAGAAAGGCGTTGATGATGATCAGAAAACTTTCTTCCACTACAAATACGGGTTTCCTCCCTACTTCGGCGGCGGAGGAGGATCTGCAGGGTTCGGCGGCGGGCCGGGTTTTCTTGGCGGCGGGGGGTTTCCGACCCCGGACCTCGGCGGTGGTGGATCGGGTTTTGATTCCGGGTCCGGGGGTGGGTTCGGGTCTAGCTTCGGAGGGTTTGGCGGTGGGTCCTCGGGTTTCGGTGGGCCTGGGTTTGGGCTTCCCGGTGGCGCGTCTGGCTACGATGCCGGAGGTGGGAGCGGAATAGGGTCTGGCTATGGAGGGTTTCCGGTAGGCTCATCGCCGTTTGGAGGTATAGGTGGAGGTCCCGGAGGCCCATTTGGGACTAGACTTGATTCTGGCATTGGCGGCGCCGCCGCCTCCGCCGGAGACAGCAACGCCGGTAGTACTGTGCCCCCGGCAGAAATTATCGGCAACGGCGCGTAGCTATCTGAAATTCGTCTCTATCTGCCTTTTCTGATTTCATCACAAATAATTAAGATGAAAGAATATAATTAATTAGTAGCAATAAGAAAAAAAAAAAAAACAAAACAAAACAAAAATTAAACGTTTGGTTTAGTCCCTTTTCAATGTTATGTCTCTTTAGGTTTAATTATTATTAGCTTAATTACATCGAAGAAAATGTGTACTCTGATATTTGTTTTAATTTAATAATATCACACTTCCTTGCCTATGTTGCAATTCACCCATTATCGACTTCTATCTTATCCATAATTTATCATTTGAGTATCAAGTAAAATTTTGGCAGAGTAGTAATTTTGATTTCGCATGCCTTATAAGGTGTTTAAACTCTCTATTTAGACACGGGTAACTTGTCTCATAACTACAAGTAATAAGAAATTAGAGAAGAATATAATTAATCTAATACAGACGATATATAAGTCCAACTAATTTGTGTACATTGCTCCATTTTCTTTCTTGTTGTACGAATTTTTTTGTTGTTCGGATGTTATGCATGTCTGCCACATGTCTAGGATAAAAAAAATTTCAATCTTTAGATCAAATGTCACAATAAACTTATAAAGTTAAACTTCACATAGTCTTGTACTCTTGTTATTAGGTCATTGGAACTTATAACAAAGCCACATAAATTTAATTGTAAATTTTTTTTTATTCATAATACCAAATTTGTCATGCTTAGGAAGCCAATCCAATTCATATTAAGAGAGTTAGAGACCTAATCCGAAGCTGTGCGAAGAGGGGCTAGGGTTATAGCTTTACTAGTTCATTGTCAATTCAATCACCATAATCCAGGTTTATATATACTTATATTTGTTCAAAAATAAGAATCCATCCCATCATTTCAAATATATCATCACAGAATCAAATCTCGGTGATAGGGCATTGATTATTTGAATTTAAAAAAAATAAAAAAAAAATTAAAACATATACTACCTTGTAAGTCAAAAAAAAAAAAATTCATCTAATCATTAATCAATTTCCTTTGACTTTATATTTTTGGCATTAAAATTTCTATCTCCACATCCCACAATCATATATTTAACATTTTAACTGTTTATATATGTTTGACTTTAACGAAAATGGCAATACGTTGTTGTAGACTTGTAGTTGTGGGTTGGAAAGAACGTTTCATAATGTGAACAGGACCAGAGTTTATAGGGAGTCAGGGATTGGATGTGGTCATAAAAATGGGGCCTTCAAACTTATCAAATACGCGGATCCGTAGATTATTATCAATTGACTCCTATGTATTCTTAAAAAATACAATAAATTTTATTTTGATAAAATTATTTTTTACATTATTATTTATATCAGTCAAAACACATTTTGTCATTCCACCTAAGTTGGTCTGATTGTTAATTCGATAACCACAAATTTCAAGTTCGAGATATTTCCCGTGAATTATGGATAACAAACATAGACAAAGTTTACCCAATAAACATATTTAATTACGGAGTAAGATTCATAATTGGTTGGGATAATTAGGCTTAGTAAATCGTGTGTACCTAACACTTGTTTGACTTTGTGGAAATTGTAAGATATGATTCATATGGTACATTCTTAGATGTACAATAGCTAGTTGTTGTTGGTCTCCAAGCAACTAGCTATGTTGATTGGGTCTTAATGGTAGTTATATGGGTTGAGAAATTATGGGTTCATACATGATGGGTCGATCAAAAGACACTTAGTTAGATCGAGTTTTAAATTCTTGTATAATTAATAGATGATTAATGACAGTATAAAACATTGTACAATGCAGTTTTACCAACAAAAAGGCAAAATTTTTTGCCCTTGAGGCCGCATATCTTAGTCCAACGACATAATAGTAGAGTAATAAATTATAGTGATTCAATTGCCGATCAAGTGAAAGAATCAGTGTTTGGAACCCACAAAGAATCTATCATATTGAGTTAAACTCGATCTATATTGTTTTGGTCTAAGGATAAATTTGGCTCTGGGTTTCAGGCTGCACTCAGCACCTGATGAGTTCAGAATCTGCGTATATTTCTTACACGCTTGTAACAATAGTTTTTTTTAATGAATAATATAAGTTTTCATATTTTAAATGCCATATGTTTCGTATTGAATTCACGTGAAAAATAATCCACTGCTTCATTATTACATATAATATAAAAATTCGAATTAACACGTAATCTTATGCTGGCCGCCCATGTATATAATTGCATATATGGGCGGTTTAATATTCCTTTTGCATGGCCATGTGGATATCTGTCAAAGTATCAATGATGCCCCGCACACAAATTCAAATTTTAGTTGTATTATTTCATGGCTTTATATGAATTTTATATACATATACCTACATATATATATATATACATATCCACACACACACACATATATATATATATATAATCCTAATCATATGAGAACCATTTAACTTGTGGACAAATTCAAATCATTGATATGCAAGATTTGATAGATGAGAAATCATGTAAAAAAAAAAAATGAGCAGAGTCATTTTCATAAGAAATAAGTTAATAGGTCTCTCAACTACACACCAAACTACAATTAGGCCATCGAACTTAAAAAATTATAATTAGGTCCCTGAACAACACAAACTCATGCAATTAAACACAAAATGACCTGACCTTAAAATGTGATGATGTGACGGTTACCTATTTTTAAAATAATTTTTAAACATAATTTTGAATAAAATAATTAATTAATTTTAAAAAAAAAAAGAAAAAAAAAACATGGTCCACATAATGAATTTTGGTGATATTAATTCTTGTTAGTTTTATTATGATGTTTATATTATTTAAATTTTGTTCAAATTTACATTTTTAATGCTGAATTATTATTATTATTATTATTATTATTATTATTAGTAGTAGTAGTAGTAGTAATAGTAGTATCATTCCCTTTCATTTGGGAGTGCAACCGGGTGCCACTAGACCACAAGATCTTTGGCAATAAAATAATATATTCATATCCTTTGAAATCATTTTACATGTTATCTGCGGACAATAAATAACTAATTTACCAAACACTTTCTTACAAATACTAATGTTACATACATGCTGGTCAAAACAACTAACATTAACATCTAATTATCAACACATGTGTAAAGTTTTATGTAAATCTCACATTATTATTCCTTTTAGTAATGTTACATCATATTTTCATATTTACCCCTTAATAACCCTCTCTTGATATGAATTAAATAAATATAGATCCGCATTGGTAGTTCAGTAGTTCCTACCTTCTTGGGTGGTAGATTGTAAATTAGAATGCATTATTGAGCTCTAGCAGCTATATCATGAAAATTTTATCCTCTTGTGTGATAGCTTCTTGTGGGTAATAAACATTAACTCTCTCACCTAATCAGTTACTAAATGATTGTGATTTATCCTCCACAGTGCTATTAAAAATTGAGTGTGAAGGTCATTGGAGTTTGGCTTTTACCCATTATGGACAAGTTAAATAAATTTAATTATTCCTTTTATACATGAAATGAAATTGACCGGTGGGATTGCGGGAGTCGCGGAGTGTAACAATTTTGAAGTTTGATACCGATGAATAAATAATCAAAAAATTTGTATAGTCATAATTACATCAATAGTACGCTGAATAGAATAGAATGCAGTGTGGACGAGGTACAGTCCTAGCTACGTAGCCATGGTTGGCCCTTTCAACATTCATTCATACCCCTACCGGTTCTCCTCTGTTGAATGTCAATCCTAATAGGCTTATAGTAAGTCCAAACACCCATTTGTACTGATTGCAAATAATGAAGAGAAGAAATAGTCATCCCCATGCACCTATTCAAACTCTGAACAAATAATAATAGTCAAATCTTTCACTTTCAAGCCTGTCTATATAAATGTCATCCAAGATTCTCCATTCACCCACCAAACCATTCACCACATCTCCCAGAATCATCTCATCTCCAAAGACTCACACTTTTGCTTCTCTGATCTTCTTCACCCTAAATCAAGCTCAGACAGATCATATATAATGGCAGGTGTTCAATCTTCAAGCTTCTTGATTTCATCATCATCTTCTTCTTCTACCTCATTTTCACAGAGAAAACCGATCAGAGCGGCCATTAATTTCCCCAGAATTGGGAGGAGAACTAACATCTCCCTCCCCACTCTTCAGACAAAAGGATTGGTAGAGGAATTAGGGTTGAAAAGTACCGGGTTTACCCCCATAACCGAAAACCTCCGGCCAACAAGGACGGTTGACCAGGTCAACGCCCGTCCTGATCCGTTAGTTGTCGCCAAACTTTACGCCATCTTGGAAGCGGTTGCGGATAGAGTGGAGATGCACAAAAACATTGGGGAACAAAGAGACAATTGGAACAGTCTATTGTTGACCTCCATCAACGGGATTATTCTCGCCGCCGCCGCAATGGCCGGAATCGCCGCCGGCGGCGGAGCCGAGGTGGCGCTCAAGCTCTCCTCCACCCTAATGTACTTAGGAGCGACGGGGATGCTCACAATCATGAACAAAATCCAACCGTCCCAGTTGGTTGAAGAGCAACGAAACGCGACGAGGCTTTTCAAGAATCTGTACAACGAAATCCAAACAACGTTGTCAATCGGTCACCCCACGGTTAGCGATGTTAAAGATGCGATGGAGAGAGTTTTGGCTCTGGACAGGGCCTTCCCTCTGCCCCTCCTCGGAGCCATGCTCGAGAAATTCCCGGAGACGGCGGAGCCGGCCGTCTGGTGGCCGGAGCAGCGCCGGAGACCGGCCCGGAGAATCGGAGGAAACAACAACAACGACTGGAACGGCTGGAACGGGAAACTGGAGGACGACCTGAAAGAAATCACACAAGTTCTGAGAGTAAAAGATAAAGAAGACTACCTAAGACTAGGCCAAAAAGCCTTGAAAATCAACAAAATTTTAGCCATTTCAGGCCCTCTACTAACTAGCTTGGGCGCAGTGGGATCTTGCCTGGTTGGATCATCTTCCTGGGCTGCAATCCTGGGAGTCACGGCGGGGGCGTTAGCCAGCGTTGTGAACACATTCCAGCACGGCGGACAAGTGGGAATGGTGTTCGAGATGTATAGGTGCAATGCCGGCTTCTTTCAGCTCATTGAACAATCCATAGACTCAAACCTTAGTGAAAAGGACATGGAGAGAAGGGAAAATGGTGAAGTTTTTGAAATGAAGGTGGCTTTGAAGCTTGGAAGGAGCCTTTCAGAGCTCAGAGATCTTGCAGCTAAATCTTCCCACAAGAAACAAGACATTGACGAGTTTGGGAGCAAGCTTTTCTAATTTAATTTCTTTCCCATAGACAATTTTCGGGAGAATCGAAAACCTGTATGTAGCAGTTACTGAACCCCATAGAGAAACAGCTTTTACTGGGAGTTAAACTTAGAAAGCAAACGAATGAATGTACATAAGTCTCAGGTGTAATTGAGTAGAGAATACAATCAATCAATTATTCATGAAAACATATCTTTACAGAATTTTTTTGATTGAGATATATTATATTCCTGATGAGATCATACATACAACAAGATGAGGTTTTGTTTCATCTTCTGTCTTTTATTCTGTCCTACTTGATGGGCAAATTAAAGCTTATTATAAATATTGGATGTAATTAAAAATAGATAATTACAGTAGTAATCAAACATATATAGTACAAAGAAATTATTATACAAATGTACTTCTTGGTAAAGTTAAAAAGAGAGAGAGACACACACAAATTACAAGTATTTTTTAGGACCAACACCATAATCATAGTTTACAAATGTCTATGCCCAGATTCGCAAGTACATCTATCTAGCTACTTAAACCACTCATATTAGATAATGCCATTCACCAAGAAAATGAATAATGGGGGTGGGGCATTAAGCTGCTTCAGCAAATCCAACCCTCATCTGGCCATAATCAAACACAGTGTGGTATCTGCCCATGAAAACATCTCCCAATATCCTACACCAGACATTGAATGGTGGGTTAAGATATCATGATTTCGAGGTAACATATAGGACAAATAAAATTTAAACAAAAAAAAATGTACCAGAGAGGTCCGCGAGGAGGAGGGACATCCAAAGCCGTGAAGCCACTAATGCACTGTGCTGCGCTTCCCTCGCCTACCTTCAGTATGTACTGCTCGATCACATAACAAACAACAGCAGTTCAGATCAGGTCAGGTCTTTCATATAGCTCATCAAGAAAATGCAAGGAAAGAGTAAGCAAATATGGCGCGTATTGGCTAGTATAAACCATACCTCATTAGGGGAGAGGTCGAAGACTTTTCCACCAATCGAGAAGGAAACAGGAGGCATGGTGGAAAGCTTTCCACAGTCGACGCCTGATTCTCCCATGGGGCTCGGTAGCCGGTTGCAAAGCTGCATTCATTTTCGTTTCATATATGAAGCAAAACGAGAAGAATATATGATGGTGGGATCGGAGCTGAACTTGCTCCAGTACAGATCAGAATGAATGTATGTATTACCTCATTGACATAAGACAAAATGTTTTCTTGAGTCTGATTCTCGCTAAGTTGATTCTGCATCCAAACAACGGTCATTTCACAAGCCGAGCACATAGCATCATGTAGGTCGGCTGATACCCCATTTTTCTCATCTACAACGCTCTCGATTCCCATGCTGCCACAACCAATCAACTTACTAAAATAAGGACATGAACTGAACAAAAACAGCGCCACACAGACAAAAATGTGAGGGGAGTGGAATCAAACCTAACACCACGGTTTCCATTGAAGGTGCATAACCCAATTTGCGAGCATATCTTCTTTGGACGTGCCTGTTAAAACGCCCATCAGTCAAATAATTCAAGACAGCGAATGTTGTTATCTTGAAAGGATGCTAATAGTTAGCACAGTAGAAAAGGTTTACCTCCATTATAAGCAAATCAATCATTCTTTGTCCATAATTTTCAACCACAGCTTTGCATTCTTTGCTAACTATTCCATCAGCTCCAATGGCGTGATTGATCATGGTAATAATACTCTGCACACCAAAAAGACGAAATTGGTTGAGAAAAGAAAGATGATCGATCGAGCAAATAAAATGGGCTCTGATCTACAACACATACCGTTGGACCAGCTATCAGAGAAGTTCCAGAATCTGCAATTGCAGAACATCCATCACTGCAGAACCCTACATAACAAAAATATATCAGTAACGATTTTTTTTATGGTCCGGTTGTAACGTTTGCAAGAAGCTTCGAAGAAAGAGGAAGCAAAGAGCATACCAGTTGGTTTACCCTCAATTAGGACTTCACCCATATCAAACTGACAACAAAATAATCAAATCAAATTTAGACGACAAATGCAGAACATAAACAGCAGATAATACCAAAGAGATGGAGATCACTATTCTACCTGCCAATAACCTTTCTGTGTCACTGGAACATAAGTGTGTTCCCCTTTGTAGTGTTTCGGGTCAACACCACCGAACACAATTTCTCCCCCTTCTTGCTCTTGTGGGTTTCGGTTAAGCCAAAATGAGAAGACAGGGTCCTTAACTAAACCTTGGTTTACCATGTTGTACCTGTAAATAAGAAAGATATTATCGGAATCCAGTGAAAACACAAACCCTACAAGTAGTTAATTGCAGAGTATGAAACAGCAGATTAGCATGCCTGAAAGACAACGAAGAAGATAATGCAATCATACCAAACTGGAACAGCATCCCCAACCGAGATCTCCTGGAATCCAAGACCCAATATGCCATCAAACTTGGCAACCAAAAAAGTCACACCCGGCTCACTTGTTGCCTCGATAAACGCCTGCATGGTCATGATCAACACGTACTGTGAGATTTGAAAAATCCAACATCATATCACGACATTAACGAGACAGGAAGCATAGAACCAGATTCACCTGACTTTTTACAACAAGATCACCAACTTGAACGTTATCTTGGCTGAAGAAACCAGATATTGATCCAGTCCCATAATGAATTTCAGCAGACTTCCCTAATAAGAAACAGTTTGCAATTCACAAAAAAAGTTAGTTATTTCCATTGCAGGCTGAGCAGAACTCTATGTAAACTCTCCTACTGAGTATTAATTAGCCAAACACGAACCATTCTTCTCGTAAGTACTGGATTGGCTAGAGCTGTACTTGGAATGGAAAAAACACGGAACCTAGAACAAAACACAAACAGAGCCATTAGTTAATAAAATCAAAACTTGAGAATTCAGCTTCAATATGACTACTAAATAGGATGTTACCGAGAAATAGCACTTTGATGAAGGCACCCATAAGTTAGAGCTTCCAGTGTCAAAGATAACAGTAAACTTCTGAGGAGGAGTTCCAACCCCAATCTCCCCAAAGTATTGAGCATCCATGTAATTCTTTAGCCCAATAATATCAGTATCCTCCTGTAAATCCCCATTTCTACCATGGAGTTTATACTTTCTTACAGACGCCCTAAGTGAGTCTCCCGCCTTGGCTTCAAGCCGCGCAGCAATTCTGTTGTTCTGATCAATTTTCATCTTCTTCAACCCAATTCTCACAAACCCATCATTTGATTTGCAGAATGCCACAGGAAACACAAGAAGGAATGAAAGAAACAGAGTGACCACCAAAGCTTTCACTCCCATTTTCACCTAAAATTCACACAAAATCCTTAACCGCATATTCAACTGCTAACCAATTCAGAAATTAAAGATCATACATCATTAAAAAAAATCCTTTTTCAGTAATATAATGAAGATTGTCTGAAATATGGAAGCATTGTTAATCCCAGACCGGAAAATCTTTCTTGACAAGTAAACCTTAGAAACCGATAAGAGTGAAAGCAATGGTAGTCAAACCAGGTTCCACTTGAAACCAGACATTATCGGACAAAACTACTGACGCACAGAATTATGTAACAGAAAGCCCAGAAAATACTAATCATCAAAGTGACATGCATGCACCAATGAACGAAACTACCTTCAAAGATCACAACTTTTTTTTTTTGTTTACAGAAACACAAGACTGATGAAACTCATTAGTCCTCGTTATGCAATCATAATCTATCTATCAATATAGAAATATACAGCATCCAATTAACAACCTAATTACAAGAACTCACCGATTAGACAAGCAAGACTCTTCAAGAGACCAAGGGTGGATATATTGGGAATCTTTAGAGAATATGAAGTGCTTAGATATGCCGCGTATATATATATAGCTAATAAATATTTATTAAAATAATGGTTACACTCCACGTCTAACAGTACTAGCCTACTAGGTAACTAGGTAATGTTTATTCTGAGTTTCTGATCTCTAATGTATTTATATTGTATTTCTATTTTTATAAAACATATCAAAAATCTTTGCCTGGCTAGTCACGAATAATTAATGAATAAAAATTTTATAAATGATACGGAGTATAAAGCCTAAAGGAGTGGAGCAAAGGTGGAGGGTAGAAATCAGGAGATGCTCGTTTTGGGTACACAAGGAAGGAACAATAGCAGAGGGACGTGGGGTGAAATCAGGGCCGTAGAACAGAGATCGTACGGTGAGGAGGAAAAAGGGAAGAGAGTAGGTCGGTGATAAGGATGGATTATGGTGCCGGAAAACGACGGGAAAAGTGGGGGTAGGCAAAAGCGTAAGGCGTAACGGACTCCTAAACGTGTCCCATATTTGTGACACTTGCACGCAACATTTGCTTTTGGTGGACATCTTCCTTTTTCCATTTCTTTTTTCTGTTTTTTTTAATAACCCAAATTCTTAAATTTTGTCATGAACAATATCTTGAAAATTAAAACCAATCCAAACATCTGACGTTTGTGATAGGAGTAGGAACTCTCACCTTACTAGTGTTGTTGTCGTCGCCAAAGACCTTGTGATTAAGCAATATAGTTGTGGCTCTCCTAAGTGAGAGGTGTGAGAGGTCATGCGTTCAATTTCTAGTGAATTTGTTCACTCACAGAGTCAATCGTTTATATCTTGTAAGCTCTTTTTTATTTTTTTTTATCATTTTAAACTTGTGTGAGACCATTTACGAATCTTTGTCCGTGAGACGAGTCGGATCAAGGTCAAATAATGTAATATTTATACTGCAAAATGTAATACTAATAATAAATAAAATATTTATTACTTATAAGGAAAAAATGTAATACTTTTACATCAAAATGTAAAAGTATTACATTTGTTCTCAAAAATATTATTACCAGAGTACAATTTATCTTATATAAGTAACAAAACACTTTATTCCTAATTAGTATTACATTTTTCAGTATAAGTATTACATTTTCATGTTGGTCCGACGTGTTCGACCCTCTTACGCATTTTCACATAAGTGTGACCCTTTATCAAATAATGTGTCATATAATTAAGTTAGAATCAAGAAGTTAAAGTAAATTATTTAAATAATCAATAAGAAATACCTAGTAGTTTTGAACAGTTGGTATGAAACTCTAGAGATTGAACACTAGGTAAATGTTAGCTTTCTCCGAAATTAAGACGGAACATAACCACGTCACACCACTTTTCTCAAGTTTGAAACTTTAATTATTATGTATTCCATATGATCCATATCAAATTCAAAGATGATGCATGTTGCAATCATATGGATTAAAAAAAATGTTCATTGATTCAACGTGACGATGAGAAATTCCAAAATGAACAACTTAGGTATGAAAAACCCCAAAGAAGGATAAAAGAGAGATTTAAAGGCAGGACGTTAGTTGTTAATAAAGATGTCGTTACGTTACACGAGATAGCTAACAAGAGAAAGGCAAGGGCAAGGAGGCATTGCATGAATTGTGTGTAAAGATGGCAACCGCCATTATATTATTGCCTGAATATAATGTCTGGCGATGACATATCATTAGGCGTGTACACAACATCTCGTAACCATTCCACTAACTGCAACGTAACCTTGCCCACAAGCACCAAAACCTGTCGTTATATCGTGGACCATGATCCAAAAACTACGTTATTTCTTTAAATAAAGAAATGGTTACCGCTAGATCTTATCGGAGCCTGTATTTTTGGTGTGTTAATTACCAAATGAAATTATAGTGTATTTAAAATGAAACTATATCACATATTATTTTTATATTATCAAATGAAACTGTAGTTATATCGAAATGATATTATAGTTGTGTTGAAATGAAACTGCAGTGTATATAAAATGAAACTGAATAGCAATTTCACATATTTGAATGTATAGTGTCCAATGAAACTGTAGTTATATCGAAATGATACAGTAGTTGTGTTGTAATGAAACTACAGTGTATATAAAATGAAACTGAATAACAGTTTCACATATTTGAGTTTATAATGTCAAATAAAACTGTAGATATATCGAAATAAAACTGTAGTTGTGTTAAAAATGAAACTTCAGTGTATATATAAAATGAAACTAAATATGTTATACAAATATAGTTATTTTACGCGGAACGACGCAAAACGGCACGGAACAAGTGCCGTTTCTTTTCATTAAAAGAACGGCACTGTTTTGAACCATGATCCACGTAAAATTTGTGCACCTCAACCCGACAGAATAGTGGAGGGAACTGAATGCAACCTTTTCAAACGCAACATCCTCATTGTATCAGCCCAGCAACAAGTGAAGACCAAGATCCTTGTTGGGCTGTAGACATGAAAACACAGAACTGATGTTTGTCTGTGTATGTATGGGCTTTAAATGGGAATCCAATCCCATCCGGCCATCCCCATAGCAGTGGACAACAGTATGGCCCAATGTTAAATGGAATCTTTGTCAGTTTGTCTGCTGACTTTGTAGTCCTAGGTTCACCAAAATCATGAGCTTATTATTGGTTCAAATGTGGTCTAATGTTGGTTTGGTCTAATCAACTATTGCTTCAAATGAACCTGCACACAAAGTCTTATGACAGCCGCATGTTCAATATGTTTTGGTCTACCCACTGTTTTTACCAAATTGTCAATGGAAGTAATTTTGATATATCTAAATATCTAGCATATAGAAATGGGAAGACAAATTTTTTTTTTGGAGGGATAAGGTAAACCTACAATTGATATCTGAGTGTGCACATTGGCCATTGGGTAAACTTGCTCCTATTTAATTAATAACTTGTAACTAACTACACATGAGAGATAATCGCACTATAAAAATCTTGTGATATGGACTTGACGAAGAGAGTATTTACAAATGAAACTCGTGACTTTCTAATACAAGATTCATGTTTCACCTCTTCGGTTACTCCTTTTCAGGATCCTGAAGTGATATTATTTAATTGGTTGAATGACGAGAGAAATCAAAAGCCACTACTCCAGGATGTGCACTAAGTACACCCCTCCTTGTGACCCTAACCAGTAAATGACCACAAAAATGGTAGTACGTCGCTCTCGTTAAGAATCAAACTTGTAATATTGTGATTACCAAGTGAGCATTTAGATCAATTTGATTGAATTATCATTATTTTGGCATGTAATAGTCTTAAGCAAAAACTTGTGTGAGACCGTCTCACGGGTCTTAATTTGTGAGACGGGTCGAATCTTTGATTAATAATGTTTAAATCTTGTCCATTAATCAAAATTTGACCAATCAATCAAAGAGCTGACCGTCTCATAGATTGAGACTTGTGATGCGGTCTCACACCAGTGTTACACATTGTATTATACTTTCTTTAAAAGGTGGCGGTTGGATGATGAAATAATTACACAATACACATAGCGGTAGTTCAGGCCATAAGAATAATCAAACAAAAGAAATTTGAGCCACAAAATAGAGAAAGGATCAGAAACAAGTTGAGAATAATTAGACAATACATCATTTTCTAAAATTACTTAGTACACAAAAAAATAAAAGAAAAATACGCGTATTCCAGCAGCATCTATCTAGCTTTGTGGGTGTTTATTAATTAATTGGGCACATGATTGGTTGGCACATCATGAGAGTGCTGACGTCTTTGATGTGCACGGAAGTCAATAACGTATCTGACTTCTCCATTTTTTTAATCAATCCTTACCTACGGCGATCCACCTTCCACACTGCTCTGCTCATCCATCTCAGCTTTTATTAATCTCAATTTTAATATCTTTATTCTCCGACTCTCCCTATTAAATTTTGAATTTAAAAGCATTCTATTGTTTACCCACTCTATTTTATTTAATTACAATTATACTTTTATTTATTTTACCAAACATAATATAAGAAAACTTAATACAGCATCCGGCCTTATTTGGTAGGTTTGAGGAGAATTATTTTTAGTCGTGTCCTTTTGTTCGGTGTCCTGATTTTCAATTCATGCAAACACTCTCTTTGACGCTTTCGTTATTGGCAGGCCTAGTTTAACTATAATTTGGCCTTAATTAGTCAAGTTTTCATTAAAATTCAAATTTATTCTGTCACTAAAAATAAGAGTAAATATTAATTGGTTGATTATTTGCGCTACTCTATAAACTATTACTCCGTATATTAAGGTCATGAAAATGAATGGCAGGGTATGTGGGTAGGAAGTTGCGTGGAGGTCCGTTGCAGTCTTCCATGTATCTTCTGCTCTATAAAAAGTCTCAAATTAATTACTCCTTACGCTTCGAAACCACGGCCGTAGTTGTTGACTCCATTAATATGCATAGAATAGCTTGGCAGAATTTTTCCCTTTTCTTTTTTTTTTTTTCTTTCATTTTTTATATAAATTTAATTTTTGATTGATTTAGATTTTATTTTAAGCAATAAAACAATAATACTTTTTCAATATTCAAACCTTTTGATTGGTCTTTTGTTATTTGTATTCATACTTGAATCTATTTTTTCCCCTTTCATATATATTTTGTCTAAACAGTCTCACCACTCCAAACAAACAAAAAAAATATGATATGATTAAATTTTTAAAAAGTTGTTTAGATAATTGTTTTAGTTTCATTGTTTTCTCGTTCTGGGATGTTACAGGTTCGAACTCCAATAGTAATACATAGAAAATTCACTGTTTTCTTAAACATGTACTCACCTGAAATATTGCCTGTAAATATAAAAAGACAAGCATTTAAACAACAACATAATCCACTGGATGTATAATTTTTACACCGGACGAAAAGCATATTATTCTTAGGTATGTAACAATATACCAAAGAATCAAAAATATGTGTATCCTAAGTCCTCATGCTCATCCTCTATGTATCTCTCTCTAACACCCCCACCAAAAATATATATAAATATAAAAATAACAAAACTAATTAACATTAAATATTACAAAAAAAAAAAGAAGAAAGAAAAGTAATGAAGCATAAAACTTTTCCATGTCCAAGAAACAGCTAGTGCGTTTTGTTGCAATTGTTTGTAGGGTTACTATTGGGTGCATTGGCCGTTGCGGTGGTATTATTATTGGTGCTATTAACAATGTTTGGCTGTGAACCGTTGAGGATAGAAGAGATGGCGGCGGCGAGAGCGGCGGTGAAGTTGGGATCGGCGGTTATAGCGGCCGTGGCGGCGCTCAAGGTGTCGGATAAAGAAGGGTGTGCAGGCGGGAGGAGTGGGTGTTGCGCTTCATGAGAAACTTGAAGCCCAGAAAACTTGGACTGAGAATATAAGCCCTGCCCAAACAATTGCGGCGGGGTTACAGCGAAACCTGGAAGGCTATGAGGGGCGCCGGCGCCGGGGAATTGGGAGGGAGGGAGTCTAGGGTAATTAGGAAGGGAGGTGGGGGTTTGGGTGAGGTCCAGAGTGACAGTGGGGAATGGTGCGGAAGCGGAAATTGTGGCCACGCTAGAAGAGCATGGGAGAATTGCCCTTGCAAGAAAATTTGGATTCATCATCATATCACCGCTGGGCATGGAGCCGGAAAGCAGCATATTCGCGGCGGCGGAGGTGGTTGACGCCATGGCCATGGCTGCCGGCGGGAGAGGATGGTTGTGTGTGCCTTCATATGTGGTGGTCAAAATGGTCCGATCCTCAGCACACCTTTGCACCTATGAAAAAACGCACAAATTCTTATTAGGTCTAAATTGATCCATAATTCAACAATCAATCAAAACAATAATGCTCTCTTCTGGTCCCATTGACAGCTCAATTAATCAAGGATCTAGTATCACCAGTTTGGCAGCTTAGTAACACCAGTTTGGCAGCTTGAGAGCAACCATTCAAAGTGAGGGGCTCCTTATATATAGTATGCAAAGATTTAACCTGAGCTACTATGATTTACATCCTCAGATGTTCAGGCCGGGATCGATGGCGAGGTCTCTTAGGATTGGGGATTCAACCGAAAAAATAATGCTTTCTTGTGCACATTGCACAAAGTCAACTACAGATATTGATTGAGAGACTGTTTGGGCAACTTCCTATTTGCCTCTTCTAGTAACTCTTGATTAGGAGTTCTGAGGGTCTAGAATTAGGTTAGAAACCTAATGTATCAAAACAATAATACATGAAACATACTTGTTTGCGAACGGGACAAGCAACAGCCATGGTGCATCTATAATAAGCCCGTGGACATGGGTTTCCTTTAGCCATTTTCTGTCCATATTTCCTCCATTGACACCCATCACTAATCTGTAAAATTCACAATAATTAATCACCCCATCCATACATCAGTCACATAATAAAAAAAACTGGAGACTACACATTTATTATTTATATATATTATGATCTAATACATACCATGGGGGCTTCAGATCGGGCACGGACAGAAACACGGGCTTTCCTCATGGTAGCATCAGTAGAAGCTTGCTGATCATCAACTGGCCTTGAAGAAGAAGAAGAAATTATGGATTTGGGAGCTTTGTTAGGATTCCAGCTTTCCAAATCTGGGCTTTCTTCCCTCGCAGAACGTTTGTGCTTTGATGAATCCACGTTGTTCCTCGGCGAAGCGGAGATTGTTTTTTCTTCCGATGAGGTGGTCGGAGAGTGAGTCGGCTCGTCTGTTTGCTCAGCGCCAGTAAGACCACTGGGGCCCAGGTCCAAGAATTGTCTAGGAACCGTGCTTCCTTCTTTCTCATATTTCTTTTCCTCGGATTTCCTGTCCACAACCTAAACGACACCAATAGGATTAGAACCCAGTCCTAATCAATCTATAATAATAGAAAATCAATTATTTACCCGCACACCTTAGCTCAATTGATTCTTAGATGACAAATTTTAGGTAAAATTTGTCTTTTATGAAGTGGTTCTTTTTGGACACCAGGTGTCAGAAAATCAATTCTTTTAAAAAATTAAAACTTTAATTACCTCATGTGCACATTCTGCCATTGAATTTTTCTTCTGCTGCATCAGTGCCGCGAGATGCATCTCCAAAGCAGTGTAATTGTTGGTGACTTGAGTGAGCATCCCTTTCAATCTTTGATTTTCGCCATTCATTCTTTCAAGCTCAGCTTGCAATCCTGCAACCTGAATTATGACCCGTAAAATGAAGCGGATTAGAATCGGTAAAGGATTCAAAACCATTCAATCATTTCTTATGATATCACGAACCTCATCTTTTACTCGTCGCTCTTCCATTTCCGATGAAACACCATCGTCTATCGTTGACTGATCACTTCCGGTGTTAGCAGTCACAAGTTGCAGACCAGTCTACACAACAATACATAAAATTCAGTTCATATTCTCATAAATAACAAAAATTAAAGATTAAAAAAAAATATATATAAGAAACTTACGTTTATATTCAAATCAGTCCTGATATGAGGTTCATCATTTGATGTTTCCTTCTTCACAACAAAGCCGCTGTCAACTGGCTTCTTCTTCTCAGAGAAGAAATCAACTTCATTTAGAACCGCCTGCTGCCGCCTCTCGCCGTCGTCTTTCTTCACCGGAAACATGTTAGCAGTATCAAATCTCGGACGACTGGAGCCCAAACCGTTCTTAAAGATGGAATTTTCAAGAGTTAGCCCCCATCCATTTTCCATGTAAATCAGAGATATGAAAGATCAAAAACCGGATAGATAGAGATGAAAGAAAAGTTTATGGCAGATTTTTTTTCTTTGGGAAGAGGAGGGTGTGAAATCTTTAACAATAGAAGCGTGTTGAAGTATAAAAAGGCCCATAGATGACGAAAAAGATAAGGGCTATGTGGACCAAAAAGTCGTAATATAGCAAATTGTAATATGGACCAAAAGTAAATGTATGCATTTATATTTCATATTGGTGAATTTTATGAATCAGATTTATATATTTGTATATATATATATATATATATATATATATATTTAAAAAAAGGATAAAAAATAAGAAAATAAATTTCTGAAGTGTGAACTTTGGTACACTATAATTATTGGTTGTAAAACAGAGGGTCAATACTAACCCGATAAACTTATAATTTTCCACTATTATAGATATATTATTTAAGATACGTTGCGTGATGAGTATATCATTTATTTTATTTTTAGAGCTCAGAATTTACCATTAATAATTTAAAATCTTAATATATTTTAGGTGCTTGATTATTTTAGGTAAGTAAATGTTTTAATAATTTAATGTATAGTTAATAATTTGACATCTTGATATATTTTACACACTTTATTATTTTACATAATGTCAGTAATTTTTTTTAGTAAAATAGCATTAGGGGAAAAAAATGGAATAGTGAGGAGTTGCGTCATGGTTGGTGACAGGTGGCAAATGGGCCCAGTGGTAGGGAAGGAGTCAAGACTGAGTTTGACTTATGGGGTAGAAGAAATGGACCGGCCCGATCGGTGCGGCGAGTTCCACGTGATGAAAACGAAATGTCGTGCGATATGTGAAAAGCCAAGTCAACGGATTTGACACACCTATCTCCTTTCTTCTTTTCTTTTCTTTTTTGTTTTTCGGGTGAGTGACGACTAGGTAAGGTCCCATCTGTCTTTTATGTCTGATTATATAAGTAAATCATATTAAATTTTTTTTTATAAATCTCAATTCACATTATTGATATGAATTAAACTCGTAATTTTATAGTATGAGAATCTATCAGATAATTCTAGTCAAATTGATCGAACTATTGATTTGGTAATTAGAATGTTACAAGTTAATTTCGCTCTAAAGCGCAATTATTGGCCTTCTTGGTGTATATCCTTGTGATCGGTCGGTTTTACTCATGCATACTGATATTGGTTCCAGATATATCTTGTCACTCAATAAATTATGATCTACCCAATGGATCACATATGTTAGGACTAAGTATTTTATTTTTATTTCTCCTTTATATGATATATACTTATTGATCTAAAACAAAATGAATATATTTTTATTCAATAAGAATCCGTTTGAAAACTCGAAAAATAACTTTCACCAATACCACCATACAACCACCACTAGTCCACTACAATACGACCACCACCATCAACACCATACCACACCATCACTGCCACCAATACTAGTACCACCACAACTATTGTACCATCACTACCATCAACACCAACACCACTACAAACACCACCATGTCCACTACAACCACAACACCACATAACCATAGTCACCACATATTATTATTACTATAATATTATTACTATAACAAATAATATGTTCATAGGAAAATGAACCAAATAAAAAAAATACAATTTCTAAATTTTTAACCAAACAAATTTTTTTTGACATTTTTGCAAAACACCAAAAATTATACGGAGTAATATTTTTTTTTTAAAAAAAAGTCATTTTTAAAAACATTTTTCAAGTTTGATCCTAAAACCAAAATATTTTGTGTATAAAATACTCCTATCTAGAACTATACTTCAGAATTTTTCATTGAAGTCCTAAGCAGTAACAGCACACCAACATGTTGCATATCTTCCATGGGACCATGCCTTGACTCTTTCAGCGATATATGCTTATAAATCTACATCTCACCTATTTATTAAATTAATGGCGATGAATTGACAGATTCATTTCATTGGATGGCTTGATATATACATTTTTAAAACCATACTTTTTCTCTTTTCTTTTCTTTTCTTTTTTTTTTTTTTTAAATTTTTAATTGAGTGATGAGATTTATTTATTCTGATTGGAGGAGGGTAAATAAAATGTGTTTTTGTGTTCGTATATTTATAATTAAAAATAATTTCTTAGACAATATGGTGGGAGTAAAAATTCATAATATTGAATAAATCGCACCTCATTGTTGAGTTTTTCCAATACGTTAGGTATGTGAATAATTTCATTTCAAAATGGAAACCTTTTTAATTAATTAGTCTTAGGATGAGGCTATGACGCTGATGTTGATTCTTTTTCTTATGATATTTCACATTTTTTCCTTTTCTTTGGCCCTTGGCCTATAAGTGCCTAGTCGCGGGCTGCCTATGTCATTGACTTTTGTTCAAATGTAGAATTATATTGTGCTCATTGAGCTGTCGCTTCCTTCTTCTTGTCTACTGGGATTGGATTTTCTTGTGTCAACTTGATGACATATATTCAATCATAGTTGTTCAAGTGAACTTGGCCTAAGGAGATGGGTTCGAGTTCTAAGGCAGGGCGAAGACTACTACTACCAGCTAAGCTTTTGCTCGGCCTTCCACGTTTAGGTCAGGTCGATTATGTTTGAGAATAGTTTTTATGGTGGCTTGACTGAATACCTAGCTAGCAAGTATGCAATACGTATAAGTATACTCAGAGGATATTCCTTATCAACAGACACATACAAATTTATGACTCTGAATAAGTCATCAACAACAATCAATAAATAAAGAAGAAATACTATTTCCAATTCAACTTTTTTTTAGGTGATAGTTAAGTGATTAAATTGGTCATTAATTATGAAGTTTACATAGTCAATGGTGTGGGCATAAAGAAATAAAGACAACCTTCCCTACTACCTATTGAGCACGCAGCTTCCTTCCAGCCTCACTACATGTTTGGTTGTATAGTGATATCTAGCTTTCCATCCTATTAATTAAAAAATAGAGAAAAGGGAGACTATTTTTCAATTTCAATGAATGCCCACTGGAAATTGGTTAGAAAGTGGGGCAATGTGGACAAGGTTTGATCACAACTAGATAGCAATTGACAGCTTCTTGTCATGACTTGCTAGCAAGCATGAACTAACAAACTTACCCAATATGTCTTCCCATCTTTTTATGATGTTTTGGAGTTATGTTGACTCCCAAATTCACCTTTGTTTGATTAGAGTAATTAGATAAGAACATTGACTTGTTCAATTTTAAGAAGGTAGTATATTAGTTGCGTTAAATTAAATAACTATATCATGCATGACGTACTTATCACGTATGCTTTCTATTTTCTTATAAACAGTACGTATTTAAAATAATACGGAGTATTTTTTATTATGAATTTTGAAGTGTTTTTTTTAAACACTCATTTATTAATAAAGTTTTCAATTTTAAAAGTTGAAGCTCAGTATTATTTTATTTAAATAATATATTATAAAGAATTATTGTGTAATTATTTGAAAATAAATTGATATTGAATGATGATGTGAGTTGAAGCCCATAGATTTAACATTTAAGTAGAGAGCCAAAGGTTTCTATCATATCGCACGTGATGATGCCACCTAATAACTTGAAGTCTCATAAGGTAGCCTAGAAAAAGAGTACACCACTACGACTAATTATACAAAATTTTTTAGTATAGTTTAATTTCTCTGTTTAATTTACATATTATATATAAACAGAGTTTACTTAGTATACATATTGAGATAGAAAATATAAATTTTCTTTATTATTAAAAAATTATTGTTCAATACTCTATAAACTTTTATTTACTTTTTTTTTAATGAATGATATATTTAGTTTGTTTTGAGAATATATATTTAGTTTGTTCTAACTACGTTTCTCTCAAACTTTTATTATTAATAAAAAAAGTTGCCATTTTACTAATTAAAAATTATTGAAAAGATAATATTAGACTCTCATTTTTATGTACATTTTATTAGTGTGACGTACTTAAATTCAAATGAAAAAAAATAAATAATAATTTTGTATTTCATTTAATTTTTTTTTAATAAAAATAACACGTGAAACCAAACTTGTGTTGTTTAAGATAATAATTTGTTTTCATCTTAAAAATTAGAGCGCATGCATTGCATGTCGGGGGCAGCTGCCTTTTTGTCTGAAGTTTGTTAAGTACATATTGGGATCTTAAAAAGCTGGAGTTTGATTCATTTACACGACTCTTATTTGCTGTTGCTTAACCCAAAATAAACTATTCAAAGTCCAATGACAGATAATAGCACCAAGAGATTATAAAGTTATCAGAATTCTTCATTCAAGAAAGTGAAATTGTCAAAATTTGACAATCTTACTTAACCGGATGTAATAATGGATTGATTTTCGTTCTAGTTGAGAAAATGTAAACATATATACATATATATATACATATATACATATACATATACATATATATATATATATACATATATATATATATATATATATATATATATATATATATATATATATATATATATATATATATATATATATATATATATATATATATATATATATATATATTAAAAAAAAGATTTTTTTAATAAAAAAAAATAGGAATGTGAACAATTTCAGTCATTCGACTCTCTATGTGAGTTGTCTATTGGCCTTTTAATTTAAGCAAGTCAGTTATGGTGAACTAAACCACTTTACCTTCTTGTAATCTTTTGATAGTTATAATTACAATTCATAATGCAGACTTCACCTAGAGTGTAATTTCGGGTAGCAATTGTGAATTTTTCATAAATTAAAAAATAGGGAAAATGGTCAAATACACCCTCGAACTTTTGCTAAGAAGTCAATTAGACCCTTGAACTTTTAAAAGTTGCAATTAGATCCACAAACTTGTTATTTTGAAGCAATTAAAACCCACTAACCTGTTGGTGACCTTTGATTGCAGGTCAATTAGGTTTCCGGCGAACTTCCGGCCAAAATTAGCCACCAGCGACCCTCCTGCATACTTCCGGCCAAACTTGCGGTGGAGAAGTCCAGCCAAATTGGTCGTAATCTCCGTCGACCAGAGGTCTTCTTCCCTGGCAGAACGCGCCGACGGCGATCTTACGGTCGCCGGTGACTAATTTTGGCCGGAAGTTCGCTGGAGGGTTGCCAGAAACCTAATTGACCTGCAATAAAAGGTTACCAACAGGTCAGTGGGTTTAATTGCTTCAAAATAACAAGTTTGTGGATCTAATTGCAACTTTCAAAAGTTCAAGGGCCTAATTGACTTCTTAGCAAAAGTTCGAGGGTGTATTTGACCCTTTTCCCTAAAAAATAAGTTTTGTGCATGTATGAGAACCTAACCTCGTTATGGTCCTTTATTGGCTATTGTCATAAGACAGGTTTCACCTAAAGTCATTAGAGTAGCATATGTGACTTTCCTCTAAATTAAAAAAAAAAAAAGAAAAAAAAAAGGTTTAGTGTATATATTTTAGTAAGTTTCTTGTGAGTTAAGAAATTGAAGTCAAGGCTTTGCATTTATAGCTATTTTGTATTTGTAATGTGAAAAGAGCAGTCAGCAGATCCAGGCAATGCGTTTGTCTGGTTATGACATTTATAGGATTTATTACAATAATTACTGAGGCCTGCACAGATTTTCTTCACCTCTGACTCTCTTCCAATATGTGACCCATTTTGTCCCCCGTGCAGTTATCTTTTGCGACGACTTTCTTGTCCCTTTTTCCTTCAAATTTCATCCCACCAGCCCATCCATCAGGTGTAACTAACAAACCACAATAATAAGAAATGTATAATTCAACCACTAACTACCTTACATACAATTTGTTAATCCATCCACTTTCTGAATAATGTGATGAAATGGAAAATATATTATGTTCATATTTATTCTTGAAAAGTCTTTCAATAGGTAATAAGGTTGAGTTAAATATTTACTTAATTACTCTTGAGTTAATGTACTATTATATTAGAATTAGGATTTAGTCCATTTCGATTAATTGGCACAACTTAGCAGATTCATATTCATGGCCAGATCTACAATGGGGACAGTGGGGTAGCTGCCTATATATATATATATATATATATATATATATATATATATATATATATATATATATATATATATATTATATAGATATAGATATATACATGTATATACACGCGCGCGCGCACACACACAATAGTAAAATATATATATTTAATCAAAATTTATGTACAAGTTGTTAGGGGCGGCTTAAGTAACTTAGGTGATTGTTACCATGTTCACATTAGATTAGTATATGAAGTAACGATAACAACAATTTTAAAATCAAAAGGTGTTGACTCAGTTAAGTGACAGGTTTTGAGTTACGTTGTTTAAAGATATGGTCAAAGATTTTAAATTCTTATTGGGATGTAAACATATACAACAATATTTAAGGATCTGAGTAGCCTACAAATAATACTTGATCGAAACTCAACTAAATTAATTAATTTTATTTTATACATTTGATGCAAACATTAGTATAATATGTTATTAAAAAAAACTGACAATTGCATAAGTCATGACCTACAAAGAGGATTTAGTGTGGATAAAGAACAATGGGGACACTGGCAAGTGATTATGGAATTGAAACATATTGTTTAGCTCTCAAAACTGCTTTTGTTCTTCGTTTGTCCTGGGTTCGTGGGTGTCTAACCCTCCTGATTGTATTGCTGAGTTGATGAGTTATTAATGCAAGTTTATTGCTTTTGGTTTAAAAAAAAAAAAAACTGCTTTTGTTGGTTCTACTAGGAATTTATCTAGTTTTGGGCTTATCATTTATGATTGCATTTATTTGTTTAAGAATTCTAACGATGTTAGTCTATCTCACATTAAGCGATTAACGATTTGAATTGCTTAATTATTAGTTTAAGTTAGTTCTCGAAACTACAACTATGTTATAATTTCATCTCTAGCATCTCGTCTAGGGTTTCGCCTCCTCCCTTAGGTTTCCTAGGTTTTCCGATCGATTTCCTACGTTTTCTCCGGTTTTGTCCGGTGTTCTCCTCCTGGTCTTCTCAGGGGTGTTTTTCGTCACAAGTTTGTGTGTTGCATGGCTGCTATGGCGTCGCACGAAGGAGTTGCAGGCCTCACTGCCCGATGGGCGGACATGGCACTTGATGAGGAAGACGAGGCCTTCGAGCCGGTGGGCTTGGACGACGCGGGCGCTGCTAATGGCGGTTACGCTACATGGCCAATGGTTGGACGTTTCTTGACCGATAAACTTGTCAAGCTTGAGTATATGCGGCAGGTACTAGCTTCGGTATGGAAACCAGTGAAGGGTGTCCAAGTAACCGAACTACAACCCAACCTATTCATGTTTGTCTTCTTCCACGAATCTGATTTGAGGTATGTTTTGGACGAAGAGCCGTGGGCATTTGAGAACAGCACGTTGATCTGCCGAGCAGTTGTTGACGGGGTTTTACTCGGGGATGTCGCATTAGACACGGTAGACATGTGGGTGTAGCTGCATGATTTACCGATTGGTTATACGTCGAACACAATCCTCGAACAGATTGGTAATTTCCTTGGGACTTTCGTTAAATATGATGAACGTTTCTTGGGAGCACCGTGGCTGGATTTCTATCGCATCCGGGTGGCTATGTCGGTGAACAAGCCGCTAAAGAGGCGCATGAAACTGATGAAGCGTGACAAAACGTGGAGTTGGGTTTCATTTAAATACGAACGACTACACAACTTTTGCTTCTTCTGCGGGATGCTAGGCCATGTGCATCGTTTTTGCTTGAAGGCTAGGGAAGCGGTGGTTCCAATCGAACAATACCCGTTCGGACCAGAGCTGCGTGCGGGCTTGCGTCGTGGACCTCGGGGTGTTGGTGACAATTGGTTAGTGCCGGTCGGAGGGCCACCTCGCTCGGAAGATAATCAAGACCCGGGGTTGGGTGGTCGGGGATCGACGGCGGCTGAGCGAGTATCGCAGGCCGTGCTGGAGCCGGAGGTGGCGGTCATGGCGGTAGCTAAACGCCGGCGGGAAGGCTCGGCTAGTGGTGTGAAGAGGAATGGAGGAGGAGGTTCCGATGTTGTCATGACCGAGGTCTCAAAAAACTTGCATGTGGCGGGTTCTGGTTCCCAGGCCCGCCCCTCATCATGAGTACTCTCAGTTGGAACTGTCGTGGTTTGGGCAATCCACGAACAATTCGTGAAGTGGTGGACCTAGTGCCCCGTAAGAAGCCTGAGTTTGTCTTCCTCATGGAAACCAAGGTGGGCCGGGAGTATGCTGAAAAGCTCTGTGTCAAGCTTGGTTTTGAAGGCTTGTTCTATGTTGATAGTGTCGGTCATAGTGGTGGTTTGGCATTGTTGTGGAGGAGGAATAACACCGCTAGGTTGTTGAGCTTCTCGAAGAATCATGTTGACATTGAAGTGTGTATGACAGGGCTAGGTGCATGGAGAATGACAGGATTCTATGGCTTTCCAGAACGTGGTCGTAGGAGTGCATCTTGGGATCTTCTGAGAGCTCTAGCAGGAAGGTCTACCCTCCCTTGGGTAGTGCTGGGCGATTTTAATGATCTCCTCTACCAGCATGAGAAACGGGGAGGGATTCCGCATCCTGATAATCTTTTATGAGGGTTTGGGGAAGCCTTAGATGATTGTGGTTTGGCACAGATACCTATGCAGGGTTATCAGTTTACCTTGGAAAGGGGCAGGGGTACCACGAAATGGATGGAGGAGAGGCTGGATAAGGTCTTGGCTCGTGCAGACTGGTGTAGCTCCCTACCCGCCGCTACCGTAACTAACATCCCCACCCGCAATTCGGATCATACGGCTCTCTATTTGGGAGTTAAGGAAAGCGGGAGGGTTCTTAGTGAAGCGGGGAGACGTTTTCGGTTTGAGATGGCTTGGATTCATGATGAGGGCTGCAGAGAACAGGTGGAGGATGCGTGGCAGGAAGGGAGGAGTGCAGGTCTGTTGGGCTGTCTCCAACACTGCGGTCAGAGATTGCTTAGTTGGGGTGGTGATCATTTTCACAAATTTGGTGAGAAGATCAAAACCCTGCGACGTGAGCAATTGCGCTTGAAAGGTCTGTTGAACCCGGCCTCTCTAGCCAGATATCAACATATAGAAACTGATCTATGCCAATTGGAGGGTCAGGATGATGCATTCTGGAGACAGAGGGCGAAGCAACATTGGTTGCAGGGAGCAGATGCAAACACTAAATTCTTTCACAGGTATGCCTCTGCCCATAAGAAGAAGAATACTTTAACTAGGTTAAAGAATAGTTCTGGTGTGTGGGTGGAAGATGGTGATTTGAATACTATTGTACTTAATTATTTCCATGATATATTTGCATCAAATGTCTCTGCATCTTCTGTGGATTCTTTTATTACATCTGTTGCTCCACGTGTCACACAACCCCAGAATGAAACCCTGCTTAAACCCTTTGTGATGGAGGAAGTAAAGAGTGCCCTGTTCTCTATGTTTCCTGATAAGGCTCCGGGGCCTGATGGTATGAACCCGGGGTTTTACCAGCACTATTGGGATGTGGTGGGAAGTGATGTTTGTACTTTTGTGTTGAACTGCCTGAATACCCGCTCTTTTCCGGATGGCCTAAATGACACTAATGTGGTTCTCATTCCGAAGAAGAAATGCCCAGAGATGGTCTCTGATCTACGGCCCATTGCCCTGTGCAATGTGGTCTATAAGATCATGGCCAAGATGATTGCTAATAGAATGAAACCTCTACTGGGGGAAGTCATATCTGCATCCCAGAGTGCGTTTATTCCCAATAGACTTATTACAGACAACATTCTCATAGCTGCAGAGGTGGGTCATTATCTGAATAGGAAATAGTGTGGTGTGGTCGGGTGGGGTGCGCTAAAGCTAGACATGGCTAAGGCGTATGACTGAATGGAGTGGTCTTTTATTCACCGAATGTTACTGGCTCTGGGATTTGCTGTTGAATGGGTGGATTTGATCATGTTGTGTGTAACTACGGTTTCATATAGTTTCTTGGTGAATGGTGGAAGTGTTGGTCAGGTAAACCCTACGCGAGGAATCAGGCAAGGAGACCCTCTTTCCCCATATCTATTCATTATCTGTGCTGAAGACCTTTCACTACTGCTGCAACAGGCTGAGGCACGGGGCGATTTTCATGGGTGTAGAGTTGCGAGGGGTGCTCCGCCTATTTCACACTTATTTTTTGCAGATGATAGCCTTCTGTTCTTTAAGGCTAACGCACAGGAGGCAGGGGCTGTTAGGCAGTGTCTTATTGAGTATGAAAACATGTCGGGGCAGGCTGTCAACTTTCATAAGTCAAGTGTTTGCTTTAGTAGGAACACTCCACAGGTTGTCAAGATTGAAGTGGCTGCAGTGTTGGGGGTAGTTCAGGCTCCTAATTTTGGAAAATATCTGGGCCTCCCATCTTTTATTGGAAGATAAAAGAAGGCTGTGTTCTCATACATTGAGGATAAGATCAAGCAGAGGATTGGTTCATGGAGCAAAAGGTTGATCTCGCAGGCAGGGAAAGAGGTTCTCCTTAAGAGTGTTGCTCAGTCAATGCCTACATTTTCTATGAGTGTTTTTCTGCTGCCTGCTTCGGTCTGTTTATTTTCTATGAGTGTTTTTCTGCTGCCTGCTTCGGTCTGTTTATCTATTGAAAGAGTTATGAACAGGTATTGGTGGGGTGCTGGGAGTGAAAGAGGTATTCATTGGAAGGATTGGTGGGGTGCTGGGAGTGAAAGAGGTATTCATTGGAAGGCCTGGGATCGCTTGTGTATTCCCAAGAAGTATGGTGGTTTGGGATTTAAGGATTTGAGAGCTTTCAACCTGGTTATGCTAGGTAAACAAGCCTGGAGATTCCTAACCCGGCCTCAATCACTGGTGGCAAGAATTTATAAAGCCAGGTATTTCCCCAAGTCCTCGTTTATTGATGCCTCTCTGGGTAGTAACCCAAGTTTCTGCTGGAGAAGTATCATGGCTGCCCATGAGCTAGTTTGTAGTGGTGTGAGGAGGAGAATTGGAGATGGAACGTCCACTCTCATATGGGGCCACCCCTGGCTGCCAGATGAGTCTGGACCTCTGATTCAGACCCCCATGCCTGCGGAGCTCGAAGGTTCTTTGGTTTCTGGCCTTATTGACCCCAACTCAGGTACCTGGGATCCCTCTATTTTACAGGATATTTTTACCACATCAGATGTTGCTCGCATCTGGAGGGTCCCGGTTAATCTACATTATGAAGATTCATGGTTTTGGTACGGGGACCCTAGAGGGTGTTATACGGTAAAAGAGGGCTATAGATGCATTATTGGGGAGGTTGTGTGGCAGCCAGGTACCTATGCTAAATGGTTACAGCTATGGAAAATTAAATGCCCTACTAAATGGAAGATGTTTCTATGGAGAGCTCTATCTAATGTTCTTCCCACCACAACTAACTTGATTTTAAAGAGAGTGGAAGTGGATCCAACATGCCCAATGTGTGGTCTTTCCAATGAGAATATTATGCATTCACTCCTCTTGTGTGATTACACCAAACTAGTTTGGCATGAGTCCTCCTTGAATGTATCTAGTGTGATAGGGGATGATTTTGTTGAATGGTTCACAAATGCCATGACAATGCTAACGGATGATGATATGTTTGTTGCTATAGCAGTCCTCTATCATATTTGGAAGGCTCGGAATACGTCCGTGTGGGATCGGCAGCTTCCGCGACCGGCTGCCGTGTGGCGGATGGCACACTCCGCGGCACTCGCATGGCGGCAAGTCCATGGCGCGGCAGTGTCACAGCAGCAGCAGAGTCAGATTCATGGGGGAGTGTCATCGCAGCAGCAACATCATGCAACGTCCATACAACCAGATGGAGGACTCGTTCGGTGCTTCTTCGACGCCAGTTACCATCCGCACTCCAAATCGGCTGCAGTAGGGGCGGTGTTGGTGACGCACAACGACGAGTTCATTGCCGCATTCAATGCCCGGCTCCCGTCATGCTTCTCACCACTCATGGCGGAAGCTTTGGCCTGCAAAGAGGTTCTATCATGGCTTAAGGATCGTAACATTGACTCGGTGCACATTCTTACCGACTGCTCTACACTCAGGAATCTCCTAATGTCATCTCACACGAGTCTCTATTCTTATGTTGGTTTTTCAGTAGATGCCTCTAAGGCGATTATGTCATCTTTCAATATTTGTTCAGTTCTCTTAACTCCTAGAGCTAATAACCGCAGGGCTCACATTCTAGCTACTTTGGCTATTGCTCAGGAAGAACCCATGTACTGGGACTCTGCCCCACCTGACTCTATTTCTGATTTGATCTAATATACCATTTCTTGATTGGTTTTCAAAAAAAAAAAAAAAAGTTTAAGTTAGTTCTCAGATATATCTTGAAAAGTGAGAGTAAATTCCTTCTCTTTTTATTTATGTTATTCTTATTTTTAGCTATTTTTGAATATTTTTGTTTTAATAAAATACACTATACATATTGATTTCAATGATTTGTAGAGTGTGAAACTACAAAATAAAATCGACAATTTGAGGAGAATGAAAGGTTACCCATGAAACTAGGCAAATGATTTTTCGTGTGTGAAACTACAAATTAAAACGATGACAAAATCGAAATTAGAAGACAAAAGAAAATAGAAGAGAGAAATTATTTTAAAAAAAAAAAAACAAAAAAAAAGAAGATTTGACTGAGATTTGTATTGACCTTACATCAACACAAACGTGGCTTAGCGTGTAGACGTTGAAATTTGCGACATGGTTAGGTTTTTTGGACCACCGCAAAACAAAGCAAAAACATAATTATTCAAAAGAAGATACCAAATAGATAGATCATAATTTATATTAAAAAAATTATAAATTTAATTATTGATAACAAAAAATTTTATTGAGACTTGTAGTCTTTCTAATACAATTTACTTATTTTGTATAATTTATAGCATAGGATGATAGGAGTGAGTTTAGTATGTTTTCAAATAATAAAAAACAAATAATGCAATTTGTCAACTAATTAATGAATTATTAAAATTTAATGTTGTTTATTCATCCTTAACCAAAAGTCAAGGGTTCGATCCTTGGCCCAGCTGTCACACCCAATAGAGGTGTTTACAATCCAGCGAGGAGTTTGTCAATGTGTTCGACGGTGGAGACCCTGGGCTACACAAAAAAAAAAAGAATTTAATGCTGTAGATCACTTTACCAATTCCATTTAATACTAGTGCATTTCACACCATTCATCATATCATCTTATTGATATTTCTTAGTATTGCATGTCCAAATGTCAATCACGTTACAAAATCATTGTCTAATAAATATCTCACAAATTTACGTGTCAATGAGTCAATTATATCTAAATTACAATTTTAATAATATGATATATAATTTTTCAATATTCTACAAATTATACACAGCCAAATTCAAACTACAGCACAAAAATTAGATTATAAGTTTCACTCAATTAGTTTTATATTTTATCCCAAATTATCTTTTGTAGCTTATGTGGACGGGGTCCCATCACATAATTTGATTTAATGTTTAATTTTTTTTTAAAAAAAGTTTTGTATATAATTACATACCAATGTTGTAATGTACTTTGCACTTAATAAAATTATATTTTTTTATCCTAACTGATTCAAGATATAACTTCTTAGTAATTTCCAAAAATCTGAAAGAAATTGATACAACCATGGACCATGACCGTTGTTGTTGTTGTAAGACAATAATGGGGTAGTGGGAAATTTAAAAAATAAACGGAGTTGCATCGATGAATTTTTTGAGTAGTTTCAAGAAGATCTCCAGTTCGATACAATTTTCACACCTAATGTCTTTTTTCATTGTCGGCATGATCAATTGGTTTTCTCCTATGGGCTATCGTCTCCAATGCCATAATGTCAAAGTTATACATGTCAGTTTCCTTGCTAGCCTTTCCTGAGAGGATGCATTGAAAGAAACCAATTAACACATGATCTTGCAAAGTCGTGATGCCTAATATAATCCAATAATAGTATATCTTATAGTCAACAACAAAAGTTTGAAATGCCATTTTCCACTTATCTTCAAGACTTCAACTCCAGTCCGTGTGCGCTGTGTGTTGAGTCCGTGAGAGAGAAAGATCATAGAAGAGTCCAAAACAAGGTTTTCAATTACCTAATCCTCCTCGTTTAAAATCTTAATAATCATCGTCTAATTACATCGGTCTCTACAATTATACGTTAATTAATAATTACACAAACGTTTACGTAATCCAAGGTAGGCATATATGTGTATTACTTTCAATCAGTGTGTCGACATTATGGTTTCTTCCTCAACAAATACAAACTATAGTGTATTATTTAGTCTCAAAGACTAGTGGAGAAAATAATTAAATCGCAATTGTTAGTAAAATAAATCTTAAGAAATTATTTTGGATTCTTATATAGCTAACCAGTTGAGCTTTGTCTTTGGGAACAATATAATATTAGATCAATCTAAGTGTTTTAAAGTCCGCAAGAATTGGAAAAAAGAAAAAAAAAAGATTAGATCATCTGAGAGATAAGATATCAAAGCATTGTAACCCATTAGCAAGAAAATAATCATTTTGAACCAATCAACGCATTGGTTTGCTTTGATGTGGATATGCTTTATTTTAAGGAAAATTGATAACTTTTTATCCTAAATTATAGCAATATAGTCTATTTCCTCCTTCAATTATAAGCCCACCATATTTTTGGCTCCCGGCGATTATTTTCGAAGTGATTAATTTTACAGTCTCGAACAAAACTAATAAATATCTACAAAACAGTCTGCAACACCTAATTGAAATACGGAGTATTAAATATACACAAAGCAGTCTAGAACTCTAAAATTCTAAAGATTTTTATATAATTTTGAACTATCAGTTAAAGGGGATGATAAATTGATGTTCACCAGCAAACAATACAAAAAAGGGGTAGGGATATGGTGAATTAAAATTACATAAAAATTCTTTAATTTTGCATATTGCTTTATTGATATTTAAGGGTTCTATTAGGGTTGTATGCATGTGTACTTGTTAACTATTAGTCTCGTGTGCATGAAACAATAGATTCGAAAGCTACAAAAGTTGAAATTTGGCAGGTGCAACGTTGATGTGTCGGACCAAGTTGTCGAAAGCAAAGAAAAAGCATAGACTTAATTGCCTCGATTTTCTAGGTAGCTAGCTAGCTAGGTCGTGAGAACACACCCACTTTTTCTAATCTTGACTAGGTATTACCTATTCAACATTGCGTACACCATAGGGAGTTTACAAACATACGTTTCAATTTGATGTAACTTATTATAAATTAATTTATGATGTGATATCTAAGTAAAACATATGTATTATGATTTATGATTTATGAATAAAATAAACTTATAATTTTTTTTAAGTGTAATATATACCTCTCTGGCTCTCTATATGATTTGTAAGATATTATATAAAAGTAAAGTTTACTCAATATATTTTTAGATAGTGATTGTAAATTTCTTTCGTCATCTAAAATAAAGCCGTGGATGGTTCACCAACATGTTTATGCACCATGGCAGAAGTACACAAGTTGAGGCCTTTTGAAGGGGTTTATTTATTTATTTATTTTTAATGGGAAGTTGAGATCTTTTTGTCTTTATTTATTTATTCCAAATAATACTCCATAAGTGTTTTCAAAGCATCCTTCTAGAACGGCCAAGAAAATTAAGCATATATGTCTACTGAATGGGACCATTCAACTTATGTGAAAGCTCAAAGCTAAGCATATATAACGCAAGAAGTTAATCATATCTGAAAAGAGATGCCCTCACCAATCAAATTTTATATGGGTGATTATATTATAAGATTCTTAACTATTTCATATTTATTACCATGTGCTTAGATCAGTATTGTCAAAGAAACATCACATTAACACTTGATAAATGTTTTATTAATCAAACCTAACTATACTCGATAAACCTAAGGTTTTAGCCGCAAATTAACCCTAGTACCCAATTGAAGATAGAACATGCACATTCTTAAAGAATTACACTAAGATAGAACAATTAGTCTATTCCTAGTAAAACTAAACTATTAGTTTAGTTGAATAGTACAGTCAACTATTCTAATATGAAAAATACTTTTTGGACTCCCACTTTATACTCTCAACATTTACTCTCGTTCTTGATGTAGACACTTTTCTGTGAACCCACGTGATGATTATCCGTGTTTGCTACATCAAGAAATAGAAGTAAAGAAGTATAATTTAAGAGTACGCATCATTGTAATATATATGCTCTGAAGACAAATGTGCACATTCTTGACCTTACACTGTCCAACTTAACCTTGGTGTAGAGAGAATCCAAACAGATTAACTGATGGATTTTTTGGCCCAGGAACACAAACATTTTTAGAATTACGTTATATATGTAGTTGGATTGTCTGGTCTGGATTGCATGATGACCCACTCTGAAAGTTAGGATTAGCATTTTCCATTGGCCCAAATCCAAACATAATAATGATGATTCATTTGTGAATGAGGTTTCTTTGTTTTTGGCAATTGTTATATCCTCAATCGGAGTTTATCTAACAACTAGCATTTTGTACGCGCGATGCGCGAAATATTAAAACATTGATAAATACAAATAATTAGAAATTTTAATTCAGATTATATATACACAAATAATATACACCCACATATATAATTTACCATTCATATAAATTTTAATTAAAATATAATCTATCATTAAATTAATTATATAATGATCTTAATAAAATGATAATTAAAGAATAGGAATAAGATATGATAGTTATAAGTGTATGGTAATAATGATGGAGTCATCAATGTTAGAGTTAAAAAGTAATGGTGTTATAACGGTGTAAGGGTAGTTTCGTCTAACAATAATATAGTAGGGATAATTTTGTCTAATAACATTGAAGCGTACAACATTTAAAGTAAAATGTATACCTTTATTAGCATATAAAAAGAGGGACATAAATCAAGGATATAACTTTAATTGAGACTTATTATGCTTTTAGATATACTAAATATAAATGTGTAGTATGATAAAAACGAACTTACTTGTATTGCAAGATAAACCCCAAGTTCTGCAATATAATTTGCAAGTTCTAGGAGATTGAACACATGAGTTCAATTAATTTTAGTATGAGATTTTTACCCCATCAAAATTTTCAATTAGGTTTTAATTTGAAGACCTAAACAAAGTCAAATAAAATTCTTAAATTAAACTATAGAACAAACAATAAATCAAATCATATATTATGTTGTTTTTATTATGCCCGTCAATTTTTTTATCTCTTCAAATTACATAATAAGTTACATCTGATCTCTTACTATTTTTAGTATCCAACATTGTTACGAATGAAGGAGATTGAGAAAGCTTTAAAACCCTAAAGTTTAAGACAAGTATGATTAGTGCATGCGTAGCTCAATCACCTTTCAAAAAGAAGTGGTGTCAAACTCCACTCATTGCTCAATATTTTAATAAATTAAAGATTTTTCATGCATGAATGGTACATGGTGTGGTGTGGGACAAATTAATTAATTAAAAACACACAAAATACGTACGTAGGGGTACGTAGTAGTATTGACGTCACAAATTTTCAACATTTGGAGGAGTAGGAGGAGCATCTGAGCGGGCCTGCGTCCGCCGTGAGCGCCGGAACCCTAGACCCGTCCGCCACCGGAAACGACTGAGATTTGGTGTAGTACGGCGCGCAGCTTCCATATCCGGAAGGTATGAAGTATGCCCCATTTAGAAATTTATCCTTGGACGACCTCCATTTCCAGTTCGACCACCCTTTCTTTACCTCCCTCTTTGTAACCTATTAATATACTTCTTATCAACATTTGCATTTCATTAATATACAACATATTTCGAACACAGTGACTAATCTCATGGCTGAATTGTTGGCACCTCTTTAGGTGAGACAACTGTCCTGGAGATTTAAGACTGCTCCATACTCAATGCAAAAAATTGAACCGGCCTTGACCTTTGGTCAAGGATGATGGATGAGTCCCTTGCTACTTAACTATACCCCAGGTTAAACCAAGCAGCTATGGATAACACATATTGATTTACCTTTTCGTGATCATTTGCCACTAATATTATCTCGCATGCTATACTCACAATTTAGAATAATAATCCCGAATTTTTTCATAAATAAAAAAGAATGAAAATTGGACCCAAAATTACTTTAAACATACAATACTTACTTGCTTCGAATCGGGTCTATTCGGTGCCATAAAGTAGTTCCCTTCACTGAAAATGGTAGGGTTTGCACTCCCACCAATTGCATACATCAACCATCCAGTGTATCTATTGTTAGCAACATGAGCATAACCTAGTCTCACCCTGTATACATCCACACAAACACACACACATATATATCAAATAACTATATATGACTATATACACTATAACTAATTGTATCAATCCTATTTATATCAGCTATTATAAACAACGTAAAACATCTCTTACATATATATATATATATATATAACAATGTTTAAAAAAAGAAAAAAACCTTCATTATTAAGATGAAGTTATTATGCCATATACCTAGGCATTCTTTCAATTAAACCAGGGCCAAAATGATTGAACGCCACTGTAACTTTCATAGCTTTGTCTTCTACGTTGTTATCGTTATGCCCAAACAACATAACCTGCCAATCCATGCCAGTTTAGAGAGTTATTTACTAGGTAACTAATGTAACAATGTAAGATCATGATCAAGTAGTCCCATTGTAAGTGTTATATATAAGGGTTGGTCCTCCAGCTTAAGAGACAGTTGAGTCACCATAATTTACTATCTAGTTGGTTGGAGTGTGGGGTCCTTAAGAGGAGGATTTAGTCTTTGTGGCAAGAAATTAGATACATTTGGAAAAGAAAATGATTGGAAAAAATGGAAACCTTACTTTGTCGTGTTGAGTGAAATAGTTGTTAGAAATGGTGATGGCGGTGGAGCCATGAATGACGTCAATGAGGCCGTCGGCGGCACGTGCGAGGTAGCAATGATCAATCCAAATGTTGGAGGCACTAAAGATGGAAATGGCGTCGCCGTCGGAGCCGCGACGGCGGCCGGCATGCGTGGGAGTATCCCTCACCGTGCCGGAATTCCCGGGCTTACAATCGTGCATACTAATTCCATGTATGATTATATTGGTCACCCCTTGAATCGTAATGCAAGGCCCATTAGCAATCTCCACTTTCGCCCCTCTCCCATCAATGGTCTTATAGCTATTCACCATAAGCTCATTCTTCAGCGTAATCACCATATCCCTCGCAAACGTAATCCACAACGGCGCCGTTTGAATAGCGCCGTACCTAAGCGTGCCCCGCTTCGGGTTCCCCGGGTTATCCGACGGGTCGGTGACCATATACATGTCGCCGTTCTTCCCGCCGGCGGCGTTTTTCCCGAACCCGACGGCGCAATCGGCCAATGCGCGGCGGTTGGAGGCCCAGTTCGGCTTGGTGCGCCAGCAGGAGTCTATGACGTTCATGGAGGTTGCCTTGTCGCCGGCGCCGGCGCCGGCCGGGACGAAAGCCACGATGATGATTAGAACGGAGGCTACGGCGGCAGCCGCCATGGGTAGGAGATAAATTGAGAAAGAAAAGTAGATTTGGTTTTAGATAATTAAAAGGAATGAATAGTTAATATAGAGGGGAATGACAAGATGGTGAGCACGACGCTATTGTTCTGGGAGTGACTCTTTTTATTTTGGAATTAATATATTTTGGAGGTGTATGTTATGTTACTTACTAGTAGTATATAGAATAGACGTGATTGCACGAGCTTTGGGTGATTGGGTTTTGCTGTTTTAGATGCTCCAGTGGGTTGAATTTGATCACTTTTCAGTGTTTGACTTCAATGTGTGTTATATTATTATACTTTATAACGGTTTGACCTGAAAATTAAAGTTGTTTGTTAAACTCTTGCGCTTCAATGTCAATGGAGTTTGGAGGAAAAGTGCATGTACAGAACGATCATATTTGCCGCCTTAGAGACTGAAGGAGACCAAAAATATTAGAGTTAATGAAGTTAAATAATTTGGAATATTAGCCAAGTCAGTCGTGGCTGAAAGTATTTTTTTTTAAATACTATTGACTCTTACAATATACACATACGTCAAAATATTTGGATTTTTATAGAAAGTAATTGAACTACCTATATTTTGAAAGGGAATTGTAATTGCGCAGAACGGGGACCGTTTCATCTATTTAGAACTGTAGTTGTGTTTAATTGATACGGCAGTTGTGTTGAACTGATACTGCAGTTGTGTTGAGCCTGCTTCATCCGTCTGTTTTCATTAATCAAAACAACGTCGTTTTGTCACTTGGACCACAATACTTGGTGTACCGCGATCCACAGTTAAATTTGTGCTATTCCAATACTCATAAAATTAACTAACACAACAATTATGCATTATTCCTTTCGTAAGTACAACTTGCCTTTGGTAACGCATGATATTTTTAGGGGTAAACAAATTAAACTATTATCCATTCAATTAGTTTCCTTACTTCTTAATGTGAGGTTACAATAGTTTTGAAGAGAGATCGATGGAAGGTGTTATGCTATAACATATGGTATATAACTTTAGAATAAATTTAACGAAAATGAACAACCAAGAAGAATCAGCAGCAACAGTAACAGGAAAGATCGAGAAAGAAGGGAAGGAAGATTCACCACAGCCGTCAGCATCAGGAATGGCCTCTTCCGCCATAGACGGCGTGGCATCGACGGCGCTGCGATCGGTTCTGCAGCGGGTGCAGCAGGCCGCCGAACGCTGCGTCCGCCAGTCCGATCGGATTCGGGTGGTCGCCGTGAGCAAGACCAAGCCAGCATCCCTTATCCGCCAAGTTTACGACTCCGGCCATCGCTGTTTCGGCGAAAATTATGTCCAAGAGCTCGTCGACAAAGCTCCACAGGTCGGTCCTCTCTCCCCGAACTTTGACGCCTTTCTTCGTGAAATTTTCTGCGAATCCGTTGTTTATCCCATTGGATTGTTGTCTTATTTGATGGAGTGATTGTGAATTACAGCTTCCGGAGGATATAGAGTGGCATTTCATCGGCAATTTGCAGAGCAATAAAGTAAAGCCGCTTCTGAGTATGTTCCTTCCGCATACCTAATCGATTTGCAGAGCAATAAAGTAAAACGAGCTGATGAATTGCTTTTGTTGGTAATTGGGGGAGGTTATAGAAAATGCATTTCGATTCAAGTCAAGATAGTTTGCTTTATGCAGTTTTTTATAATACAAACCTATACAATTTTTCAGTGTAACTGGCACATTTTTTATCAAGTTAGGATGCTTTCTGTATGCAGTTTTTAAATTCATACTCTCATGATCATCCCTATTAACTGAGGATTTTTCAGTGTAGCAAGCAGAGAAGATCAAAGCTTCTAAAACTTTGTAGTATATAGTAGGCAATATATCACTATCACTTTGATGTCCAATTGGGCTTTAGATTTATTTCGTGAGCCACAGCCTGTGTAGGGTATTAGAGGGGCACTGACATATCTGTGAATATTGATCTCTAACTACTCTATATCGGTTATAATTTCAGCTGGTGTGCCAAATCTTGCAATGGTGGAGACTGTTGATGATGAGAAGGTAAAATGCTTATTTTTAGTCCTCGATTCCTCTTAAAAAAGACCTAAAAAACGCTGCAACAAATTGAATATGCAGAAATTTATTATCGAGTTTCAATAGAACCTATATTGGACAGTGTGTGCAGATGAAATACCCTTCTATACTGTAGTATTAATGTGCATAGTCTATCATAATATTTTCTTTATGGCATTGCCTTTACTACCTCTGATGCACCGAATCAGCTCACTTTGTTACTTTGCATCCTGCAGATTGCAAATCAGCTTAATCGAGTGGTTGGAAACATTGGAAGGAAACCATTGAAGGTTTTCGTTCAAGTGAATACAAGTGGAGAAGAAAGTGAGTAAATTGGAGTAGGTCTTTGACTTGTAGGATTGCATGCTTCTTTTGTAAAGTATTTTTCTTACATTATAAGAACAGAAATATAACGACCCCAAGTTTCTAACTTTCGCAGCTAAATCTGGTGTTGAGCCTTCTGCGTGTGTGGACCTTGTCAAACACATTAGTTCAAGCTGCCCGAATCTTGAATTCAGTGGCCTGATGACAATAGGAATGCCTGACTATACTTCGACCCCTGAGAATTTTAAGGTAGTTATATACGGAGTAATACATTGTTCTTGGCATCCATTTTCTTCTCGACAAAAATGGCGTGATACAATTGAATCTGTTGCGTTTAGACATTAGCAAACTGTAGAAGTGAGGTATGCAAGGCACTTGGAATAGCTGAAGAGCAGTGTGAGCTGTCAATGGGCATGTCAGGTGACTTTGAACTTGCAGTGAGTAAACTTTCCTCATTGTCTTAACTATGTTAATCCCTTTGATAGTTTGAAGTAGATTTTAGTATAAATGATTCCAACTTCATTGATTCATTGGAACCATGAAAACATGTTTATGGCACAAATAGAGCTCTATAGGAATCGGGAATCCTTTCCTCTCTTCCCACTTAAACTTAACTCACATTCACTGGTTGCTGCAGATTGAAATGGGCAGTACAAATGTCAGAGTTGGATCTACAATATTTGGAGCTAGGGAGTATCCAAAGAAGCAATGATACTACCAGACACTCGATGACTCGAAGAATCAAATTCATCGCCAATAATGAAAATTCGTTATCAGAGCTGTCTTGACAGGATTCATAGATATATGAAGATTTCCTTAGCTTCTTTGCTGCACCTAAGAACTGATTGAGAGCTCCATTTATGTAATGATTTACCTTCATCTATAGCTCTCTGGCCAAGCCCGGAGTCTATAACCATAGCTGGAATGATGATATTAACTTTTTAATCATAATTCTCTGAGACTTTATGTTTGTTTATATGGTGGATTGTTGTTCGGAGTTAGGGAATTTAAAACATTGTAATTATCAAGTTAACAACTTGATCAATTTGGTTAGGATTGTCTTGAGAAAACTCGCAGTCACCATTCTATAGTGTGTATCCAGCGGCTTTAGCTAATAAAGAATTACAATGAGATAAATTAGGTTAAATTATTTATAGTTGATCGGCTCAAACTAAAAAGACAAATTGGTCGGGCTTAAACTTTATTATGTGAAGAGATTGAGTGAGGATACCAGAAAGACACCATGAACAAGCTCACGCCTAACCGCTTTCATCCTCCACTGTCATCACTTCAATCTACCACGCCCGCCGGCGCTGGCGCCGCCACCACCACCAGGTCAGTTAATGCAACCATCAACCGCCTCTCCTCCGAAGGCGCCCACCACCAAGTCTTACTCACATACGCCTCCATGCTAAAAGCCTCTATTCCCGCCGACAACTTTACGTACCCCAGCCTCCTCAAAGCCTGCACTTCCCTTAACCTCTTCCGTCTCGGTCTTTCCGTCCACCAACACGTGCTTGTCAACGGGTACATTTCTGATCCTTACATTGCCTCTTCTTTGATAAGCTTCTATTCTAAATTTGGGCACACACAAAACGCTCACAACGTGTTCGATAAAATGCATGAGAGGAGTATTGTCCCGTGGACAGCGATTATTGGGTGTTATGCTCGTAGTGGCGATATTGGCAATGCGCTCTCCTTGTATACTTCTATGCAACAGGATGGGATAAAGCCCTGTGCAATTACTGTTTTGACATTGCTTTCTGGGGTAACAGAGAGCAACCAAGTGAGATGCTTTCATTCTAGTATTCTAAAATATGGCTTTACATCTAACTTAGTTTTGATGAATTGTATGTTAAGCTTGTACAGTAAATGTGAAAGAGTTGGCTGTGCAAGGGACTTGTTTGAATCCATGCATGAAAAGGATATTGTTTCTTGGAATTCTTTGATTTCAGGTTATGTGTTGGAGGGGAACACGAAAGAAATATTGAGGCTTATGCATAGAATGAGGTTTGAAGGTCTAGATCCTGATTCTCAAACATATGGGTCATTGGTTTCTGCTATTTCAAAAGAGGGTAGTTTTGAAATTGGAAGATTGGTGCATGGTCAGATCATAGCAGAGGGATTTGAATCTGATGTACATCTTGAAACATCACTTATTGTCATGTATCTTAAATGTGGAAACTTGGAGGGCGCGTTTAATATTTTTGAGAAAGCGAAGAATAAGGATGCAGTTTTGTGGACATCAGTTATCTCGGGTCTTGTTCAGAATGAATATGCAAACAAGGCATTGGAAGTGTTTCGTTGGATGCTGGTTTCGAGAACTACACCATCTACTAGTACCTTAGCCAGTGTACTTGCAGCTTGTTCACAGTTGGGTTTACTGAAAGTGGGAACCTCAATACACTGCTATATACTGAGGCAAAGAATAGTCATTGACTCTCCTGCCCAAAATTCTCTTGTTACTATGTATTCCAAGTGTGGCTATTTAAAGCAAAGTCTCGCCATTTTCCATATGATAGAGAAAAAAGACGTGGTGTCGTGGAATGCCATTGTTGCAGGGCATGCTCAGAACGGACATTTATCAATGGCTTTGCATATGTTTAATGAAATGAGAATAACACATCAAAAACCTGACTCGATAACTATCGTTTCTCTTCTTCAAGCTTGTGCCTCCACAGGAGCTTTCCAGCAGGGGAAGTGGATCCACAACTTTGTTATGCGGAGCTGTCTTGGACCTTGTATCATGATTGACACCGCTTTGGTAGATATGTACTGCAAGTGTGGTGACTTAAACGCTGCAAGGAAGTGTTTCGACAGGATGTTGGAACGTGATCTGGTTTCGTGGAGCACAATAATTGCCGGATATGGTAGTCATGGAGAAGGAAAGATTGCTCTGGAGTTGTACTCAAAGCTTGTTGAAAGTGGGGCGATACCAAACAGTGTCGTCTTTTTAACTGTTCTCTATGCATGCAGTCATAATGGACTTGTTGAGCAAGGCATGAGCTTGTTTGAGTCTATGAGAAATGATTTCAAAATCGAGCCGGAACTGGAACACTGTGCTTGCATTGTCGATCTCCTTTGTCGAGCTGGTAGGGTCAAAGAAGCGTACGGCTTCTACACAACAATGTTCCCCGAGCCAATGGTTGATGCGTTGGGTATAATACTTGATTCTTGTAGAGGGAAGGGTCTTGTAGAGCTTGGGGATGTTATTGCAAAGGAGATTTCTGTATTGGAACCTGATGATGCTGGAAAATATGTGCAACTGGCTCATAGCTATGCTTCAAATACCCAGTGGGAGGGTGTTGGTAAGGCCTGGCTCCAAATGAAATCTCTTGGCCTGAAAAAGCTTCCTGGCTGGAGTTTTATCGATTTACAGGGAAATATTACAACTTTTTTCATGGGCCACAGTTCTCATCCTCAACATGATGATATTGTGTGTGTTCTGAAAAATCTGAGCAAGGAGAGCAGGGAACTGGTGTTCATGCCAGACCTAGAATTTTGTGATTGATACTTAATAATGAGATCCTGCTTTTACAAGGAGCGTTATGAAAATTACTACTTGGACTCCCACAGTTTACTCTCTCATACAAATTGTTGATGTAGACATCTTTATTGAGACCCACAGAATGAAGATAACTTATTATTTTTTGTCAGTCAAAGAGTAAAAATGAGGAATAGAGTTTGAGAGTCCATGTAATAGAACTCAAAGTGTTATTTCCAAGTTGGATGGAATAGGAAGCCACCTTTGTATCCTAGGATGTATAGTAGCCAACATGACGGAGAATGATACATCCTAATTTAGAAGCGTATCAGATAATATTCTTTGATTGTGTATTTATGTAAATTCTATAAAATTATTTTTGAATGAAAGAGAGTTCATTAGGAGATTGACTAGGTGTGATCGGATGTGAATATATTATATTTATGTGGTCATTGTCCCAGTTATTATATTTCTGGATTTATGTAGGGTCAAGTGTCCTTTGGAGTATCAAAGGGTCAAGTTTGTTTCCTATATATAAGCTCATATATTTCATATGAAGAATTTTTAGTGTAAATCAAAATATAGCATAATAATAAACATAAGTTAGTACCATAACTGATAACATTTGGAAAGAACAATGTGTGGTGTTGCACGTTTATAAAAACCAACCGGTGGGATCCACATTTCGGCTCTTTGCCAGCGCTTTTTCCCCTTTTCTTGACGTTGAAAGTTGAAACACACCAAGATATTTGTGCAATAGACTAGAGATATTTTCCTGTGACTTAACTCCATATCTCTGTTACTCACTGCTATCAGTTTTATTAAACACATATTTTTCCAATGGACTTCTCTACTGTCCTCCCCTTTTCCCGGCCATCTTTTTCCACGTCAGCAACCCAAGCTCAACCGTTTAAGCCATGGAATCACAGAACTTCACTGCCCACACGATCTCTGTGTCACAAGATGTATGTCCCCGGTCGGTAATCACTGCTTACTCATCACGTACAATTTGTTTACAGAATAACACAATTTGATGGAATGGAAGCATTCTTGTTGCCGTGCAGGATATGGAGTATCACCTGAAAAGAGAGCAGCAAATCACCTTCACGATTTCTTCAATTTCATTGCTGTTAAAATCGTGGTCGCGCAGCTTCAGGTTCCTTCTAAGTTCTATCCTACACTCTACTATATACTATAATGTGCATGGTTGATTCTTTTATGCTATAATTTCTTCAGAAATCTTAGTTCACTAGAATTAATAATAAAATTTTACCTTATGTAAATTGTTTTTTCACCCAAATAGGACTATTTTTTCACCCAAATAACACTCCAATAGTCCGATACAACAACTTAATAATTTTTGGTCCTTCAATTATACCCTATACCCCGTAGTACAAACTTAGTCCCTTAGTTATATATTTGATCATCTTTTAAACCCCTCGGGAGACTATTTCTACATTCTACCACCAATTTGTCACTTAATAAAGTGATTGATTTAGTCCTTCAAGGACTAAAATCGTCACTCCGTGCATAACTTAGCAGTTAAAGTCTAGATGGTCATACATATAACTCGGACAAAGTCTGTACTTCGGGTATAACTAGAGGACCCAAAAAATCCACTGTAATGATTAGCAATGATCTATGTATCTAGCCACTAAGTACTAAGTAGACCTAATCAACTAAAATTTTTGAAGAGTAATGAAGAATTTTGATAGATCCATAAACAACATAACAAAAAACATCACTTATTTGATATCTTAACACTAAAAGTGGTGATTGAATCCACTATTACTCTAACTTTGAGACCAAAAGTATAACTTTCCCTCTACAAAATAGTACATTCCTCAAAATCTCATTTATTTGTGTGGAAACATGTGGACACCCCCATATAAATAAAGTTATAAAGAGCTTTCAAGATTGTTGCTGTGACCACCTAAATGAAATCAAAATTGAAGCTTACTGAAATGAAGAGGGAGAGAAACAAATTTGAAGCTTACTGAAATGAAGAGGGAGAGACAATTTGGATACTATCCCTAACATTAGTTTTGTAAGAGCAGAGGTACAACCGTGAGGCATACCAGGAGCTGATGGAGTTTCTGGAGAGAAACTCTTTGAATGATGGGGACAAGTTCTGTGAAAAGCTGATGCGAGAATCACCACGACACAAAAAATTAGGTATGCTGGTGAATTTCTAGCTGTTCTAACTTCTAATGCATTCAATACCAAAAACTAGACCTAACTTCTTGAGAACATATACTCACAACCTATGGAAATTGTCTGATGTTTCCTGCTTTCATTTGCAGCTTTACGCATAATGGAGGTCAGTACACTCTGTATTTTTACCCTGTTCCCCAATCTCCCTTTCTCAGTTTCTCTTTCCCAATGTTTGATTATGGATTTCACCATTTTTGAACTAATCAATCTGCACATTGTCACAGGTTCGATCAGCATACTGTAAGGATGATTTTGAATGGGAACACTTGTCGAGCCTATCCTCTAAGGTGATGAATAGTCCTACTCCTTTGTTCTTCTCTATGTCTGCTATTGCTCCTCTCATTTACCTGTAGCTTTGAATGATAAGCAGATGATGAATGAATATAATACAAGACTTATGAGGGACTATGTATTGGAAACTAGCTGCTTGGAGCAAGGAAAGTGAGTCAGAATTCAGAAAGTTATGTGGCTCTGTATTTGTGTTTTACTGTGATATAATTACTGATAGGAAGGAAAGATACATGTTTTTCTGTTACAACAATACAACACTGCTATAAATAAGATGGCCATAGGATCTTACATTCATTTTTGAGTTCTATGGACTTTGAAGCTTTGATACTTCTTTTAGTTGTGGACTGGAAAAGTAATTGCATTTGGCACTACGAGAACAAATAAGAGGAATACAATTCCAAAAAGGATATATGCAGTTAGAAAACATAACTCTTTCTCAAATAAGAGAGATTGGAAATGGACAGAAATTTAAGAGTTTTCAAATTTACAGACAAAATTAAGGACATATTTACCTGTATAATGAGAATGAAGATTACATAATATACTAATATAGCCATATAGTTCTAACCCATTCCTCCTTCATGATCACACTTCACCTGCATGCAGGTAAAAGTTTTCTCATTTGAGTCATTGCACAGGTATACATATAGATGAATGCATGTCAACATGTGTAGGGTTGAGGTGTGCGATACTGTGATTGATTGAGAAACATCAGAGGGAGAAAAGGTGTTGAAGCTGGTAAAATCAAATATTAAAGTGCACATGAACACAACAACTTACCCCAACATAGTTTCTGACATCGGAGGATGCTTGGATATGGCCTCCACTCATATATGACTGGGCATTTTCTTCAATATTCTCCAGTCTGAAAATGTTTAATGAAGTTCTGTGAATTTCAGCAATTTTATGAACATAAAAGCGCATGAAAACATATCTGGATGTTAAATGCTTAAATAAAAGAGAAGTAGAAATTCGTATTGGTAGCTCAGGCAGATCCAGCAATAGCAATCTTATGAACTAAAATGTGCACGAAGTCATATCCAGATGTTAAGTGCCTAAATTATGAGAATTAGAAATTTGTATCAGTAGGCACACCCACTTTTATTCTAAAAATTAAGTTTATTATTTCATTTTAACCATATAACTACATTAGTTTAGTCAAATTCTAACAACTATTGGTACAAGAATCTGGCTATCAATGTCCACATCCTCCATCAAACATTCTGACCCTTGGAAAACTGCCTGCAGCCTGCTTGCTGCTGGATCTCTGTCAGTCTACCACCAGGTTCCCAATAACCCAATAACGTTTATAATATATGAGTGCCCAATAAACCCAAAGAATAACTAAAATGCCCACCATGTAAAAGGTAAAATTTTTAACCATGCCCAGTTTAATTAATAAAATGTGAGTGGGGTAGGGTGGGGATGCCAAAAAATGTTGGCTTGTATTTCCACCTCTAACTACAGAAGAATTAACAGGGATATAAGTTTTACCTGTATATGTAATTTACCATTATTCCACCACTCTGATTAAGGCCCTTTACTGATCTGTCAGCCATCCAATTCAGTCTTCCCACCATCTGTAAGGGGAGTTATTTAACAGAAATTTCAAATCAGGCAGAAGTAGCTGTATGTTGACAGATTAGAACATGTGTTATTTTGCATCTTTCATGCCATTGGGCATATTCACTTGTCACACGATCACTTGTCATAAAAAGAAATGAATTTACAAACTATAATATCTACTTATCATACTGCTCCATTCTGTAAGTGGAAATTGGCAACAGAGTCTAGAGCTTTCCCTCTCTTCTTCTCGTTTAGAAGGTACCTGTAAGCCAAAAACCAAATCCATGGAAGTCAGAAAATAATATATCTACATTTTATGGAAGTTAGAATATAATAATATCTCCATTTTCCTTGACTTTAAGAGTTTTGCAAGGAAGATCAAATCTAGAATACAGGGATACCACAACTAATGAATTCTATAGGTTATATTCCAGTGAAGGTAGAGTGCTTCAACACGAATTTGTGTAAAAGCTGAAGTGCATCGTTAGGAAGTCAAAACTTCCCAGCGCAAAAATTTAAGATACTGTCAATGAAGTAAAGTACTTGAACAAAGCTGTTAAAGAAAACATATCTACTTAAGTGTACCTGGCACAAAGTCGCATTAGAGGGATTCTAAGCACAGATATCAACATTTCTGAATTAGTCCACTCATGGTCCTTTGATGCCAACAGATTCCGCATAACTTCCATACCACTTCTTCCTGTACCGGATTCTCTGTGAAAATATAATCATAACAAGATTATTTTAAAGATGTAATAACAACCAATGATTACAATTTACAACCATTTTTTTCCTGTTAAAATTGTTCGAGCTCTTTATAGAACTTCAAACAAAGAATTTTCAGTTTATCAGAAGCTACCTCTCTAAGTTTTGAATGCGTTTATCATTTTAGGAGAAAGACAAGCACAGATATAAAGTAGATGCCTTCTTAGGGTTTCTAAAGAAAAATCACCAAGGAAGAAGACAAATCTGCATAAACCAACCTCCAGTCCCCCATATATTGTATCTAATATACAAGCAACAGCATACATATTTTAATGCAGGCCATGTTCTCAGGGATCCACAAGCTATACTTTTTTATGACATATCTAAAAGAAAAAAATGAGTACTCTACATTCTCAAGCAAGAAGTTTGCATAGACAACTGCTTACCCTGATGCATTTAAAATAGCTGTTTCTTCATCTGGCTCAAGTAAGTTCTCTCTAAAAGCAGAACCAGATCTCTCTGAAGAAGCCAACTTAGACAGAAGCCATTGCATGTAACCAGGGATAGGACTAAGTGTTGCAAATGTCTGCAAGTAAATTTATAAATCAACAGCAGAAGAATATCACAACAGTTGACTCAGACAACCAGCATGTGGGAGGCCAATAGAACACACCAGTAGTTTTTGTGGCAGTAGCACAACAGAAAAAGAAGTTTGTTCCTAATTTTCCCTCATGCACCAAAGGAATACTATCTTGTGTGGTTCTCAAGAAGGTGACATAACTATGAAAATAGAACTTACAGAGATGTTTGGCATATCCTTCTTTACCACATCAATCACACGTTTGATCAGAAACTTCCCAAGGTTGATTCCTGATAAACCAGGCTGCGACAGACAAGGGAGAATGATGATCATGGGTGTTATGAATTAGGTATACATAAGATAATAATGAGAAAAAGTATTCAAGTGTCAACCCTAATTTAAAGTAAAAAATAACTTTCTCTAATAGTAATAGTTATACGAAGATAAGGATGAGCATGTTCATTTTTGAGGAATTCAAATTGAGATGTATGCCACGAGCAATATAGTGTAATAAATGAAAACCGGTTTATTTTCATTTCTCCAATTTCATTATGTTACTCAAGTGAAGTTTCTTGGTTAAGTTATTCAAGACTTGACTCTGTCAAGTGAAAACCATTCCAGAATTGAAGAGAGGAAACTATGGTGTTACGATATTCCAACTGCAAACAAAGAAATTTTCCAAAACTTTTGGCTGTGTTCTTTGAAATATAAAATAATTCTTTGTAGGAAAAAAAAATATTAATGCCTACCTGAGTTGATGAAATAGAGTAAAATAGTGCACAGCTGGCATCACATTCAAGTATCGGAGGATCATCCCATAAGACCTCCTGCAATTCCTATATAGTTATCAAAGGCATATTTGGGCTGAATAAATAAATCATCTAAGGCATACTTCTACCTGTATTCTCTGAGCCACATCTTTCATAAGTGCAACTTCAATAAAAATAAGAGGTTCGCCTGAAGAAACTCAATTATTAGACTTACTGTAGTGTACATTTCTGACCTGCTTAGATTTACTGCAGCACAAGGTCTATCATTATACTTACAGCAGTAAGTCTAACCAGGTAAGAAAATCAAACAGAACATTCTAATGCTTGGTAAGAAAAGTATAACTAACCAGGTATTGCTGGATGAAAATATCCAAAGCAACGACGACCTACTCCCAGCCTCCTTTTCAGATCTATAAGATTGCTTATAGGATGCACAGCCTGTGGATATGAAAAATCGTAATTTTCCGTATAGCATCTAGGAATACTCATAATGTTCAGATAAGAAAACGACCTCATATGCAACTATCTTCTCCAACAAAGAAGCAGGATCATCCCATGTAATATTATGGAGTTCTAGATTTGCGGGGCTGAGCCATGTAACAAGTTTCTCTTTCAAGTAGGAGTCTAGGGCTCTCAAGGATGCAACATTTTCATTGCTGCAAATTAGTAATTTCAGTAATCACAAACCTTGTGGAGTTGTACTTTTCGTGAGTACATTGCAGTTCACTAAGATAAACCTTTTTTTTATGTTTCTCCTGAATTTCACTGGGGCTAACATCAAAATATGATTTAGCACAAATAAAGGAATGATCAGAATAACTCAAGTTGTGGCATAACCTTACTTGAGAATCAAAAGAATGTCAGCTCGCATATCAGACAGGAACTTCAATCCCCCAGGATGTGTATTTAGCCGCTCAAAGAGCATTTCATACATTGGCTTGAGACCATACCTCAAATTCCGCTCTATTCTGTAGAAAGCAGATAGTGACCCTTCCTCTTCGAGCCCACTATCTTCAGCCTTATCTGCCAAGGCTCCATAGTTCTAAACCCAAACCACAAAAGAAGCAAAGCAACAATCTCTCATCTATATAATTACTGAACTCACCACTGGGAAACTGAAGATCAAGATATTGTTTCATCAATTCACGAACTAGAGCTCGGTTAAGATCATAATCTCGTGCTAGTGTATGAAGCAATTTCTGACGGTTTACATGGGAAAGGCAAACATAGCCCTACATCAATAACAATGACACTCAATATCTCCATACTCATCTGATTTCAGACAAACAAGTTTACAGTGAGCAAAAGAAGTTAGTGATGCAATAAAAATCCACCTCAGAAAATTCATCTAGAGCAGCATCTAAACTTTCTGTCTTGCTCATCAACATTGCAGAGATCATCGACTCCCTTACCCGAGCAAACTCCCTGAAACCACATAATTTACTAATTTAGCATCAACTTAGCAAGCGTTTAAACCTGGTGATTGATTTTGATTCCTCGAAACTCAATTTTCCTTTCATCTACCAATTTATAACACATAAATATGCAAACTCAAAAACACAAATACAATTGCAACAACAAACAGGGACCTCTCGGAATCAAAGGACGCAATCGGAGCAGAATTTTGGCTGCTTTCCTGCGGAGAGAGCTGCATTTTGTGGACTTTGTTCTGTTGAGCATCGAATCACAACAAATGAGGCAAAATTCCATAAATATGAACAGATAGACTCCAAAATACATACATGATACTGCACAGTTAAATCAGACACATGCGGATTGCCGTGTAAGACTTACAGGAGCAGGTGATAGAGGACGCACTTTGGTTCGCATGAGAATCGCGAGACCTTTCTTATTCATCTTTCAGCTCACGGAATCTCCCGCCCTAACAAACTGATGTTAACTTCAGCTGTTGAATAAAGCCGCCTCTGTTCAGACATCTCCTTCACTGCAGTTGCTAGCTTTCGCAAGTCGCAACTTGTATAGGAGAAACGTAAAACGACGCCGTTTCAATGCGAAAATAATAAATACATTTAATTTTTAACATACCATATTATTTATAAATAATAAAATAGTATTTAATAATAATAACTAATATTAATATTATTAGATTAAACCTTTTGATTTAAAAAAAAAAAAAGGATTAAACCTTTTGACCCGACAACTACCCTATAGTTAGATGACATTTCAATTATCATTTCAGATAGACGGTCCTATATTTGAATTCTTGATGATAAAAAAAATTATGAATATTTAAAAAAAATTAAACATGTTGATCTATTAAGATATAATTTGTAATAATTTTTAATTAGTTAATTAATTAATGACTTGAACATGATAAGAACAAATACGGAGTATTAATTATTTATATGTCCAATTGCGTATCATGTTAATGCGTCGTTTCACAAATGTCCGTTGTGTCTGACTTTATTATATAAATAAATAAACATTAAAAATGTCCCCGGACACATGGGCTTTAAACTAGATTAACAAGAAAGAATTGAAGAAATGAAGATGCAAATTGAGGAGGATAAAGTAAAAAATATTCCGAAATATAATAGCCTTTACTAAAATTTGAGCTGAGTGGAACTTTACCTGCAAGTTTCAACGAATGGAAGGCACCTCTGGAAACCGAGTTTACCGGGTGATCTCTAGATTGGGTTCTTCCCTCTCGCCATCTTTCTCTCGCCTTGTCCGAAACCCCTTAACATATTTCCACCTACACCATCTTCAACCTTAATCTTCCAGATTTTTTGTTTTGTTTTGTTTTGTTTTTTTAAAGAAAACTAGAAGAAAGATGTTTCGTAGCAACTCTGCTGGTCCAGAGATTACCCACACTGGTACACCAATCGACGGTGACCCGGATTCGCTGAGCGAGCTGAGATCTCCATCGTCCAGCAACTCGTTCGGGTCATTGCCTCGCACGCGCTCAGCCGGTCACTCGTTTTCCTCGCTGCCCAACGGCTTGAGGAGGATTACGAAGAAGAGAAAGACGGCATGGTACCTGCAGAGCGCGTCGGTGGGGTTGGTTTTGCTGTTTGCGGCGTTTGTTCTTGTGAATTGGTGGATGCTTTCTCGGATCCAGGAGTCGGCCCAGACCCGTGGGATCAAGTTCAAGTTCCTTAAAGCTAATTCATCTACTTTTTCTATTCGGGTACGCTATTTTTTTCATATTCATTTAAATTTGCAAAAAGGTTATTACTGTGTATTGGATTTGTATTCAAGATAACTCTTTTTTCCATAAATGATTGAAAATCCTGCAATGACAAGAATTGCTGATTATCTATTTAGCCAGAGAGTTGGGTGTGTGTTCAGCATGGTTATATTCATTTAAATCTGCAAAAAGTTTATTACTTTGTATGTATTCAAGATTACTCATTTTTCCTGAAATGATTGAAAATCCTGGAATGAGAAGAATTGCTGTATATCTATTTAGCCAGAGAGTTGGATATTAGTTTCGTGCATTGACAGCTTGGTTATATTGGTTTAAATTTGCAAAAGGTTGGTTACTTTGTATTGGAGTCATATTCAATATTACTCATTTTTCCTGAAATGATTGAAGATCCTGCAACGAGAAGAATTTCTGCGTATCTATTTAGTTAGAGAGTTGGATGTTAGTTTGTGTGTTGACAGCTTGATTATGATTAAACCAAGAATCTGTATCCACAGAATTAAATAAATAAATTTTTTTTAAAAAAAAAGAAAAAAAGAAAAAAGAAAAAAGAAAAAATAGAAGCAATCTGTTTATAACAGGTATAGATGCATAAATTGACATACAGATAGAGAAAAATGGCTTAGATTCTGGAAAGGGTAGTATATGTGTGTTTTTCAAATTATGGCATGTCTTTGATTACATCTATATGCGAATGTATATCTAGATATAGATTGTGTTAGACAGAAGTAGTACTGTTCCTGTTATATCTATTGAAACGATATTTGACTTCATTTTCTGAATTTCAAGTATATTTCTGAATGAATGAATAATGATGGAAGGCGGGGATATACTTGGGTATTGAACCTCACTTTTATGGTGAGGGTGATTAATGAAGTACTTTAAGGTTCTTGCTGAAATCCTTAAACTGTGACATTATTTGCTGTAAGTTACAAAAATGCACTTTGCGTCTCTGCCTTCTAGTATACCAAAACTCTAAAAGTAAACACTGTCTTCTTTATACATCTAACCTTTCATGAGAGGATCCATTGATTGTATGTAGTGTGCTTCATAAGAGCATGCAAATCGTGTAACTAAGTTATTGTTTTGAACAAATGTAGGAAGAGCTTATAAAGCTTGGTAAAGGAAAAAGGCCGCAGAAAACAATCTATGCACGGCTTTTGGCTAAGGCTGCCCACGCTTTAGCTGAGGTACTCTCTTCATGTTTTACAAGTTAGAGCAGTGTATGTAATTTTTATTTTTCTTTGAGGCTTTACGATTGGATTATTGTACATTGCAGCTAAATAATCAACCCGAGCTTAAAGACCTATGGGTAGAACCCTATGCTATTGCTTCGACATGGAAACCTTGTGCGGAGCAGCGTGACTGGGAACCTAGTGGTCTCTCTTCCTCCCACACTCGTCTCTTGCTCTTTATGCGTGTGTATTGTTTTGGACTTTTGGTATTGTGATGAGTTAACGTTTTTTCTTATTTAAACAAACTGAATACAAAATCCAGACGGAAATGCTGGCTACATTATGGTTACTGCTAATGGTGGGATAAACCAGCAGAGAGTAGCTGTAAGTTATGTCTCTGTCTATATTTTGTTTTTAATTATTTTATCTTTGCAAATCGTATCTGCAATCTATTTTCTTTCAATAATTGAATACTGAGTATTACACGGTCCATTTTATCGCAACTAAGGTATTTATCTGTTGTGTAACAGATCTGCAATGCTGTAGCTGTTGCGAGGTTACTTAACGCAACACTCGTTCTTCCCAAATTTTTGTACAGTAGTGTCTGGAGAGATGCCAGGTGAAAAATGTTTGGTTATTTCTCGTTATGTACTCTCCTACTTCGATACACGCATCACATACGTTTTCTTTTTTGATTGTTCTTGTACTGTTGAGAATGTTTCTCTTTTCCGAGGCATGATGCATATATTCTTTAACCAGAAAAGTAACAGCCAAATTCTATAATTTCTTAGCCAGTTTGGCGATATCTATCAGGAGGAGCACTTTATCAACTACTTGAAACCTGATGTTCGAATAGTAAAGGAACTCCCGGAGGAGTTACAGTCGTTGGATCTGGAGGCAATTGGCAGTCTGGTGAGGTTATCGTATAAATTGTTCTTAGGGTAGTTATTTTTAAGAGTTTATACACTTATAGATCACATATTCAAACTTGTCGCTTTATTTGTATCTGAAATATTATCGTAGGTGTCGGATGTAGATATTGCAAAAGAGGCAAAGCCAAGTTTCTATTTGAAGTATATTCGACCCATCCTAAATCAAAATAGAGTTATCCATTTTGTTGGATTTGGGAATCGCCTGGCATCTGATCCATTGCCATTTCAGATACAGGTAAATCCTTGGCCTCTGTTTGGATTTTGCCCGTCTCGTTTTGGTTCATTTCCATTATATTATTACCTTTGGTCCTTGCTTCCTAATTTTTGGACTTCATCTAGAGACTTCGGTGCAGATGTAATTTTCATGCGTTGAGATTTGTTCCCAAAATACAAGAAACCGGTGCTTTACTTATTCAAAGGATGCGGCAAAACGTAACACGCTTGGGGCTGTTGGATCCTCACCTTGTTGGTCCGTACGCGAAATCAACAACGAGGGGTCAAAGGAATCGTGCCTCAAAAACTCCAAGATATTTGGCATTACACTTGAGGTTTGAAATTGACATGGTCGCCCATTCTTTGTGTGAATATGGCGGGGGTGAAGAAGAAAGACGCGAATTGGAAGCATATCGTCGAATCCATTTCCCTGCATTGGTGGAGGAGAAGAAGTCGAAGAAGTAAGTTATACCATAATCTTTATTCCCACAAAGTGTTTGATTGCTTGTATTCCAACTGTCATTCATAACATCGTTATTGTGAAAAGAAATATTCTAGTCTCGATTTGATTGTTTTAGAGAACGTATTTTGCAGGTTCCCTTCTCCGGCAGCTCTTAGGTCTGAAGGTTTGTGTCCATTAATGCCCGAAGAAACAGTACTCATGCTTGCTGCCCTCGGTTACAATCGCCACACACACATATACCTGGCTGGGGCACAGATCTATGGAGGGAAGTCGAGGCTAACCGCCTTAACTACCTTGTACCCCTACTTGGTGACAAAAGAAACCTTGCTTTCCCCAACTGAAATCGAGCCATTTGCAAATTTCTCTTCCCAGGTATAGACGGGAGTACTATTGTCTCTGTTACAGTAGTATCTGTTCATAACTACTAATTACTTTCCACTGAGGCTCGAACCCACCCCCTTCCATATGGGAATGCAATCGGGTGCCACTAGACCACAAGGTCATTGGCCAGTATACTCAACTTAAATGTCCTTATACACTATCTTTGTGATGATGAGCTGAACTTTTGTTGCAGCTAGCAGCCTTGGACTTCATTGTCTGCACTGCTGCCGACGTCTTTGCTATGACCGACTCGGGAAGTCAATTCTCGTCGTTGATATCAGGATACCGAGTATACTATGGAAGAGGGAAAATGCCCACCATACGACCAAACAAGCGCAGGCTCGCTGACATCTTCGTTAAGAACAACACCATCGAATGGAAGGTGTTCGAGAAGAGAGTGAGAAAGGCGGTGAGGCAAAACAAGCGTGTGTTTTCGCGGCCAGTTGGTAGGAGTGTATATAGATATCCAAGATGTCATGAGTGCATGTGCAATAACACAGAAGTACCTCCTCCTAATTAGATGGACAGTTCCAAAGTGATATATGTTATGATTTTTTTGTACATTGCAATATACAAAAATTTGTTTTAGCTTAGTTCTTTTCAGGAATGTTGCAAAAGCTTGTGCTTGCACTTCTGTTTTTGAGGATATTCCTGTTTTTCGAATTGTACATCTGACAGTTCAGTTTGGACCTTTGTGTTTCACTGGAATACAACTTTTGAATGTCATAGGTTTTGGTCTCTTTTTGAAGGTAATAGCGCTGAAATTTTGCTTTTCAATGCTGCATCTCAGAGTGTTGTATAAAGATGGTGACTACTTCTATCTATTTAGAACTAAAAAAGTAAAATTTAAAGCAAGTTATAATCCACTTTCACCGTTAATTATCTCTAAGTTTCATTCTTGGTGGGAGTTGTTTATTGACCTATCCATCAGCTGTAGACAACCTAGCTTGATTTATTTTTTTTAGTCTTTTAATTACTAGCTATAATCACAAGGTAAATTTCATATAGAACTTACCTCTAGGTAATGGATATAGACTTTCTAAAAGGGTATACTCAAAAAAAAAAAAAGACTAATACTAAACTAAACAAAAGTTAAATTGTTATTTGAATAATTGAGGTGTGTATCAGCTATAGTTTAAACCCAGTTTAAGACAAACGTTTTACAGGTATTGAGATATCTTCCCTCGACATTTCTAAAGAAACGTCTTCAAGCGGGGCTCAACTGAAACTAACTCGGTTGAATTAGTCTTATCCGCAAATGCGAATTAAAAGAAAAAAAAAAAAAAAAACTAGACTTAACCAGCCGATTACATAACTTGAATTCTTAACAAGTTCTCATGCATTTCAATTCCTTCAAACTAGTACATCACAGCAACTTAACCCATCCCACCAAATCAGAAGTATGCACCCTCCCTCCTCCATCTTCTTCAAACTGCAACCTAATTAAGTCTTCTGGCGTTTCGGCCCAACCTGCAGCCAGTGTTACAGCAAACCACCATTAGTAAGGTCTCTGACTCACTTTAGTTGCAGAAACAACATCACATGTATGCCACACTTCTTTAATATAATCCAAAGAACAATCATAAACTTTGCCACAAAAGACAAAGATTCCCTTGCCCCACTTCTCAGTCTAGCATGATAAAAGACGTGTAAATCACATGACTCAGCAACCCATTAAGTGGGGAACCAGTATCTGGTACCCACAAAGAGTCAACTATATTAAGTGTAACTCTCACATTGCAGCTGTCTGCAGGCGCCACCTTGTGTCTTGCCCGCAATCTACAACTCAAGAATATGCATTTAGGAACAACTAACAGCAGGAATGATACCTGGCTAGCAGAACGCTGGGATGGACGTTTCCTGACACGTTTACCGGATTCACAGTTTTCGCAAACATAAGTGTCCAGCTTATTCGCCTCTCCATTAGACATGCCCACACATCTGGGATGAAACCTGCAAATTAAACACAATTAAGAAGAAACCCTTTTATAATCCATGATTGAAAATGCAGAAAGAAAGACAAATTTGCATACCATTCATTGCACTTGTCACATTGTAGCATAAAGTAGTGATCCGGATTATATGGCATCCTACACTTGCAAAACCTGCAAAGAACAATAATCCAAAATAATGATAGAAAGTAAAGAAGACCAAATAGATTTCCCTAGTTTATCCGTACAACACCTATACCATCCTGCAATATATATGAGACATGCACAACAAAAACTCGATCATAAATGGTGTGATTCTTACACTTCAACACGGCCGGGCTTGCAGGCTCCAGTTTTGGCATTATACTCAAACCGCCAGTAGAGATCAGTTGGGCTGATAAATTTAAGTTCAGTGTAGTCCTTGAAGGTGTGGACAGTAACTTTCCTTTCTATAGTCTCCGCACTTTGAACATCATAGTGGTCCGACAACATTAACTCTCTGATCCCATGAAACCTTTGCCGCCCTCTCTTTGTCTCCTCCGGCCGGTAGTACCACCGGACATGAACGTTCACGTTGTTGCGGTTATCCGCCTCAATCTTCTGGATGATTGCCACGTAAGGGTCTTTCTCCGTCTCCGGTGCCCGCATGAACACAGCGTCCCCAGCTTCACATCATTCAACACAAATTAAACTCAAAAAGCACTCATTTCATTACTGATATATTCATAAGAAATTAAATTATCCCCAAAGACTTCAAAGCCCACTAGAAAATAATGAAATATGTGATGTTTTGGTTGTTTGAAAGTACACAATTAATTTTAGAAGGGGTGCAACACAAAAGGACAAAGAGATTATCAATAACTACTTTGTCCTAACAAGAATTCTTAAAATTGGTGTTTAAGAAAAAGAAGACTGGCAAAGACCTTGTGGTCAAGCAGCATAGCTGTGGCCCTCCCAAGAACAGGTCATGCGAATATTGGGAAAGGACAAAGAGGGGTGATTAGGGAAGATATATATATATATATATATATATATATATATATATATATATATGAATGAGTTGATAGATGAGTTATACTTGAAAAGAAGCCATTTTTATTCACTAATGGGAAAAATAATTTCCCTAGGAAGCCATGCTTTCTCTTCAACAACTCTTTTCATTTCCTACAACAATCTAAAATACTACAAATCCATCATTATAAACTCAAATCAGCTCTCAAAAAAAGCTTCATATACGACAACAAAAAAGTCGAGATCTTTTGACTTGACTCAAAAAACTCATGATGTTCCTTTTCACATTTTTATGTAAAAATCTTGGATTTAATTGCTTCTTTGTTGTCCTTTTGCATGTTTTTTGGTTAGTCCATTTTAAAGTGTCTAGAAGCACCAATTAATCCCAAAAAACACAGATGCACCGATATATAATAAAATTGGCAACAATCAAATGGAAAGTGACAATCTTTTTCCCTTTTTCACTCCAAAACTCAATAAAGTTCAAATTTTTAAACACCAAAATGGCAATCCAGGCAGAAATCTGGACACTGAGAAGCCCAGAAACGTATACAACAAGCCGATCACCAAAAACATGAGTGAAGCCACAACAGCTAACGCATCTCGATTTAATTTCCCAGTTATTTGGGGTATGATAAATGCATGCACATATCCATAAAATGGGCACATATACGCGCGCACAGAAAAATAAGAATGTGTATACCTCTAACAGTTCTGTTCATTGTGTACATGCCTCTAATGGTGTAAGAGTGCAACTCTCGTCTCCCATGCCTGCTCTTGGCCATTGGTAATGAATCAGACAAAAAAAAATCGAGAGAGCGCTTTGTGTTGCTCTCCAAATGAGTCAGATCAAATGGAGAATACAGATATATATTATTATTGTTATTATTATTTGGAGGCACGAAGAATTTTAGAGGTGGTGTTTAGGCATTTATATTGCATTGCATTTTGGTAAACAATGTTGGTACCATAAACCCTAGATAGTAAGGTTGGATCTAGGGGATCGAGATAACCTCGTTGGGCTAAACTCATTCAATTCAAATCCGCGATCTCGTTGGGCTGAGGTAATCCGGCCCAAGTTATAGTTCTAAGACGACTCGGTTGTCATCACAAAAAAAGGCTGAAATGACCTTGATGGACTAAGGCTATCCAATTCAAATTCGATCTAGTCATAAGATAATTCCGTTATGCTAAAGTTATCCAAGCCAAGTCATTAAGGATGACCTTGTTCGATCGAGGTTCTTAAGTCCAAGTTATCGACGGGTCGTTTGATCTACTCATTGTGAAATATTGGGCTTGCATTGAGGATTTGATTCTAAATAGGCTTAGAATAAAGGAGTAATGAACCCGGATGCGCAACTGAGAGAGACAATTGAGCATTTGTGATAAGGATAGAGGTGTTAGAGAACAAAGTTCTCATTAACTATTCGTATTCGTGTTCAGTAAACATTCGTTTATTAAGGTAAGCGAACATAAATGAAAAAGTTTTAGAACTCATTTAATAAACAAACATAGTCTAAACATTTGTATGCTCATTTGCTATGAACTGGTGAATGCATTCGTTAGTATTTGTTTAATAATGTTTACGAAATACTTGTTTAGTGTTCGTTTAAAATTGTTCATGAACAGGTTTAGTTAAGTACAATTTATTTTATTTTATTTTATTTTATTTTTAAGATATACTTTAGTTTAGCCTAATTTTTTATAATCGTTAGGTTGTTTGGTTATTGTTCTTGTTCGTGAACATAGATTATTTTTTGTTTACGAACAAACTATGATCATGATGACCATGTACATGTGTATGTCTATTTAGTGCTCGTGAACGTTAATGAACACTTAACAAACAAACATGAACATGATTTTTTAAAAAGCTTAATAAACGAACACGAACACTCTAAAAATCTTAACAAACAAACATGAGCAACCTTTCATTTGTGTTCGATTCATTAAAAATTCTAGATAAGGATAACATTGCTCCATGTGTTAACATGATCATTCATTAACAGTCCAAGATAAAGATAATATTGCTCCATATGTTAACATGATCATTTTGGTTAGAATTTTGATCTAGCTCTTAATAGGGATGATTTAACACTCCGGTGGAATTATAACTCCACTGACCACTACCAATATAATGCTCCTACTACCTACCCTCAAACTCCTTAAAACAAGGCAAATAATTTAGGTTTTTGTTCAATTTTTTTTATAATCAGAAACAGAGGGAGGAGGAAGAAAAAAAAAATTAAGTACCTTATGCGCACTTGCTAACTCCAACCCCGCACCTACTATATATCTCCTAGTGGTGCCATAAAAAACTCTATAAGGACTAAAAATCCAAATAACTATAAACCTAAACGCCAGTCATTTGCCAATTGGTACCAAAGCATGTGTTTTCAATGAGAATCTAGCTCTGATAACTCGTGACATGCTCTGATACTAATTGTTAGATTAAACATTTACCACTATTCCAAAAAACTATAATTAATAGTGAAGAAGTAACTTTATTCAAGCTGATAAAATGTTAGACTCGGCTCTCCAAGTTGCCGCATAACAGTTATTCATTTATATATATGCCTTACTACTACTTTTACCCAATTTGTGTTAGACTAGAGCAAAGAACCTATAAGAAATGGCTTCAACCTAAAATGAGGCTCATTTTGAGACAAATTTATTGTCCCATTATGAAATCTAGCCTTGAGAAGTAGAAAGAAACAAAATGAACTCCTCCTAAACACATGGCAAAGATATGTGGCAGCAACTCAACAAGAGCATTATATTTGTATAGCACTCGATGTGGTGGATCAACATGTAATACTGTAGTAGGGTGTACCATCCATATACTCCTACATTTATCTAATTCCCTAACTGATTGTAACTAGTATAAAATAAGTTGTTTTACTGCATATACAGACAGACATGCAAAAATTGGATTCAACATTAATATTCTATTAAAATTACTTGTCGCAAAGACATTGTCAAATCAATTCAACTATTTTAATATAATACTAAGAAAGTCTTCAGTAGCTATTAAATTATATTGTCTTCTTATATTATGTAAACATGTATTTATTTAAAAAGTCAAGTGGTTAACACTAACATTTTGAATAAAAAAACTCAACAAATATATATCTTATATCTATATAGGGACATTGATATTTTAATCAAAATTTTACTTGATATCAACTAGTTAATCTTATTCAATATATGTCAATAAATCCTCAAATATAGGAACTTTGCCAATTTTTATCCCACTGATACGATAATAAAAGGCTCATTTATGTCATAAATGTCATGTCCTCATGTTAAGAAAAATACTTTCAATTTTCTTATATTAGAAACGCCATTAAAAGGGACTTAAAAAGTATATATATCCATATATTATAAATGTCCTTTCTTTAATTTAAACAAATAAATTAAAGAATTTGTTACATCAACACTTTAACAAATGAAGTTATTTGTATTGGCCCAAATAATGTTACAGCCATAATTACAAATGGGTAAATAGCAAGAGGTGTAGAATGGGGCCACAACAATTTCACGATAAGCCCATAAAAATGAACCACAAATTATATTGCTCCACCAAGCTCACGCATGCATGATACACACTAGCCTCGTATACATTGTCACATCTACTCATAACTAATTTCTCAACCTACTAAAGCACAAAGAATCAATATCACCTCCACTGAAGTTAGAACTCACCCTCTTTCATATGGAAGTACAACCGGGTGCCACTAGACCACAAGATTTTGACTATTTGTCAAACTTTAATATGGTAACCTTTTTTATTTGAGTAGGCCAGTTGACTAAAATCACAAGGCAAAATTTACTTGCAAACCATCATATAATAACTACGAGTTTTTCTCGTTAGTCAAAAAAATTATTAAAGAGCTCCAAAAAGATAATTGAGTTGATGAAGCATAATTTTCATAGTAGAAAGTCTTGAGTTTGATTTTTGTCATAGTGTTGTTTACCTTTCTTTGGACAAGGTCTTCCTACTTCCTAGTGATATTTACATTCCCCTCTCATTAATTTATGAACTATTATAAGATATTTATTCAATGTACACCTTCAAGTAATAGTTATGGTTTCTCTTGTCACTCAAAGATAATGAGTGAGTTAAACATAATTCTTATGCTTTATTCTTACAACTTATTACATAAAAGCAGAGTTTACTTTTACAATTATAAATCTTTATTAATCATCATCTAATGTGTCATTTTAAATATATAGATTCAACTAGCAATTTATGATAATAAATTTCTTCTGTTTTTTTTTTTTTAATTAAGAAGTGATGATGATAAGAATGTGAATCATTTTTCTTAATCAAAATGAATCATTACACTAACCTAGACTAAACCGCACGTGACGGAACAATAACACAATTAGATTGAGCACTATTTACTCTTATTTAGCATTTTCATATCAATTTATGGTGAATAATCCATATAAACAAAAGATATGCAATCCAGGAAAATAAGCATATCCCTAAAAGAAGTGACCGAATATATGCAACCTAATAAGATAAACATCAACTAAAAAAGAGTGACCAAATGAATAAAACATAATTTTTATATGGGTCACACTTGTGTGAGACCGTCTCACGGATCCTTATTCGTGAGACAGGTCGGGTCGGGTCAAAGCACCATGCAAATGTCATACTTATATGTACAAATCTCACACTTATATGCTCAAATATAACACTAATCAAAAATATAATTTTTGTTACTTATAAGAGAAAAAGTAAAACATTTTTCATAATAAGTAATGTTGACAAGTACCTCTCACTTATAAGGGCAAATATAATACTTTTAAGGAAAAATGTATTACTTTTAAATCGAAATGTAAAAGTATTGTATTTCCTTTAAAAGTATTACATTTACCCTAATAAGTAACAAAAATTTTATTCCTGATTAGTATTACGTTTGATCATATAAGTATGACATTTGTGCATATAAGTGTTACATTTGCATCTTGACTCGACCCGACCCGACCCGCCTCATGGTGAGACGATCTCACACAAGTTTTTGCCTTCTTATATTAGATTGAGATCATCACACTTGTCTTCTTAATGTGAGATCTACCCTTCTTATATAATCTGTGAACTATTACATTAAAATCTACCATATATACACCAATTGAAAAAGCTAGGAAAAAGGGCTAATTTTTTCTTTGGTTATTGAATACTAACTGTTTAATACTTACACCAATTGAAAAAGCTAGGAAAAAGGGCTAATTTTTTCTTTGGTTATTGAATACTAACTGTTTAATACTAAAACAAATTGATTTTACTCGTGCCCATACAAAATAACCCCAACTAAAATAATTAAAAATATAGACTTCAACAACAAGATCACAAGTTTAAATCCCAACATTTTAATTTGGAACAAATCAACTATAAAAACTTAGACTGATTTATCTCTTTATACTTTTTTGCTGACTTAGGTCACAAGGCAAAACTTATCCCGTACACACCCTAAATAGTGACATTCTGGTCTAACCAAAAATTAAAACATTGCAATGGTCAGTACAAAACAAACATATGATTTGTGTCTGGTTCTTTAAATATTAAAGTGAAAAACTTCAACCAACTGCAAGTGAACAAAGATATATCTCAAGGAAATAGTAAATTAATTTACGCAATATATATTTATGTATTATATAGACAGAATATGGATCAAAGTCTGACATCCAAAATACCAAACTGGTATAAAATATACCCCAGCAACTATAATTATTATACCATCTAGTTGAATATAGAACCGAGTCAAATGTTTAGGTTCATAGCAATGCACAATACAAGCATACCAGGTAGTATGCAATGGCTGACAGATACAGATAGATATAGGAAGCATGCAACCCTACTTACATATAATATAATATATATATTTCGGAGTAATTTCATATCACAAACCCAAACAGCACGCGCAGCAACCTCAGCTCCTCGAGCATTCCTCTTCGGGATCAAAGGAGAGTTGGTGTGATATCCATCGAGAAAGGATTGCCGAGCACATTGTCCATGTAGTAATGGGGATGAGCGGTGTCCATAACCACGAACTGCATGTCTTCCGAGGGCTTCCAGTGGCGCTTCCTCTGGTTGATAAACCAGTTATTGATTTGCTTCTGGTCTAGTCCCGTTGATTCAGCCAGTGCCAGCTTCTGGGATTCCTGTATTTAACAAACGTGCCCGAAAATACAAGCACACAATTCATTTAACTAGGGCTATTTCCAGATTGAATATTCACGGATTTTTAGTTCGATGATTGAGAACTTTCTGATAATGTGTAATAGAAGAGGGCATAGTAGAACATATATAAATACCGAGGGATATGGCCATTTGTAATGTCTGGTCCACCAATCGAGCAATTGTTGTCTGGCTTCCTTGGGGAGCTTCCCCTTCTTTCTCTTCTTCATGAACTCTTGCTTGAGGCTTCCCAGGTATCCGCTGTATTTGCGCAGAAGTTGACCTTTCAGTTCCCGGTCTTCTACCTGAGGGTCTATGAAACCCGTCGTCACATCAACCTCCTCTTCAGACGAAACATTTCTGTCCATCGCATCAGCACCTGCCAACAACCCACGAGTAAATAATATTAGCGCAGCATCCAAGGAAAAGCACTGATCAGATCAAACTTACCGCAGCCAAAGCCGATTGGGGACAAACTGGTTGTTTTCACAATATTAGCATGACAAGTTCCTAATAAAGTAAACTTCCCATAACCATAAACATTTATTTTACAAGGAAGTTCGATCAGTTCAGTCAAACACAACATACTAGCCCAAACACCCAAGTCGCGTACGTATAAATTGCTTCACAGTATGTTGAATGGCACTCTTTTGCCAGTAATTCAACGAGGTACTATACCTTTCCATATCTAGTATTATTGCAATTGCAAAAGAATATACAATGACTAAGCTCACGCCATTATAGGGCTCTCAAAATTCTCAAGAGAGATCATATTCAAGTTATTAAGAGCTTGTTTCTGGGGCCATGGGCATACTTAACCAATCAAAGAAATATCAAATGTTCTATCAATATACACAAATATGCCAATTAATTGGTTGACAAGAACCAGTGGCTTAACTAGCATAGTTTCACCCATCAGCCATTCACCGGAAAACTACCTTCAGACAAACGCATAAAAAAAGCTGGAAAATTCATGAATATACAAATATATACCTAATGAAATTAACCAAAAAAAAAAAAAAAAAAAGAATCCCAAACATTAAATGGATTTGACATGAGAAACCAGTACACTCTCGAATGAGAAAGAACTAGACATCATAGGGAATTAGGGATACCATTTCAAACAGTTGCAAATCTGTATATTGGGTGGGATACCGGGATCATTTGACCTCTTGCAACTTTTAATTGACAGTATGCATATATGATATTTGTTGGTGTTTTTAAGTGCATAGAGAGTTAACATCATTAAAAGAATAAATCACATTTCACTTTTGCTTATTTTATTTAATACTTTCTGCATGTGTATATATGTATGTATGTATGAACACTGAGATGTTGGCCAACTGACAGGTCACAATGAATGCGAAAAGCAATGTCAGAATGGAAGGCACACAGTTTGTCAAGGTAATTCTGATACCTAAGCCTATAGCACTTCAAACATAGTTCCAACTTCCAACAAAGTTTTAACTAAAATGCAACAAATAAAAGCAGGCCGATGTTTTCTTTTATTATCATACTCAATTGCCATTTAACACGGCATCCTACAAAACCAGCAGTTTCTTTTACATAACACACACTACACAGAGTTTGCTGCTGATCTAACACAATAAGGCCCCTAGTAGGTATAGGCAAGAGAGAGAGAACAAAGAAATGCTTAATAAAGAATAGCTTAGATATATAAAATAATGCTATGAACAGATGCCTAATTCATAAAAGATTGAAGCTTTTGTGTACCGAAATCACCGGAAATAGACCCTAACTGAGACACCTACTATAACAATGACTTCAATATAGTTTATGACATGAACTTCACATGGAGTACCAATTAAGGTCATATCATACTATTGTCGAAATAGATCCCATACAATTCTAACATTCATCACACATTTGCAGACCATATATTATTCAAAAAATTAGGGTTACTGTTACTACACTTCCACATCCTTCATGCAAAAAGTCAAGGTTTGAAGACTAATCTTGTTATCAGGTTAAGACTCCCTACAAGTGTTTGAAACTCGATCAGAACTAGAGAGATTTGCCAAAGTTGTTTTAAAATCAGTACCAAAAAACCAATTTTAGCCACTATATATAGTCAAAGCCGCAAAAAATATAAGCTTTTCTATTTGGAATAGTTGTTATATACTGATTATTTACATAACAGGTTGAAGATCAGATAGACTATGCACTAGTACAAACAATAAATTTAATAACCCAAGATTCAACCCGATACCTCTTACTTGTAACATAAGCTTATTATGAGGCTAAACAATAAGATGCTGGCATGAAAAAATACATGGTTAATACTACAGTTAAGAGGGGAAAATTATTAAACAATAAGGGAAGGAAATAGTGATGAAAAAGTTGTTTAATTAAAAAATAAAAAGAAGTATAAAGATTAAGTAAGAGGGAAGATTATTGCATATGGAATAGAGCTGACATTATGGTGATTTAAATATTAAACCCTCGTGTTCTTGGAAACATGCAACATGCAGAAGCCTAAACAAGATAAATCATAAATAGCCCGCACAGACAGCTCAGTTGGTTCCCGAGTTTTCAGATCCGGTAATTAAAACCTAGAGGGATTAATTCAGAAGAACTGAAAGATATAGTTCACCTGCAGATTCAGAGGAACAAGGAAGGGTTAGAGCCTTGAACTGGGATTCAATCCTGGACAGGAAAAGCATGGCTTCCTTGAAGGGTTTGGAGAGTTCTTGTTCATATTTTGTCAGCATTTCACAGTAAGCCTCCATGAACTGGTCAAGCGCCGGATCTTCACCGAGACAAGTGCCGCCGGCACGGCCCATGGCGGCCATGGAGGCGCAAGCCTCCTCCAATCTCGCCACCACCTCCGGCGGAGCTCCTATCTGTATGTATATGTGTTATAGGGTATGTATACGTTATAATAAGTAGGTTTGATCTCATTATTAGTTGCAGAAGCAGTGTCCCTTTCAGCAAAACTTCTAAAAGGGAAAAACATATGCTCTTTTTTCTAGAGAGAGCGACCGTTTAGGTCTAAATTAAGGAAACAAATTAATTAGGATTTTAGAAACCCTCTCTGTTCTTTTTCGTTATTTTGTTTGTTTAAGGATATCCGTCTCAGTGTCTCACCTTCTGGCAGTTGAGATAGGCGGATAAGAGGCGGTGGTAGTGAGGATGCGCCATGATTTTGGCCTTCACAGAAGAAGAAGAAGAAGAAGAAGAACATTTCCCCTCCTCACCCCCACCGCCCCCGCCGCCATTGTTGTTGTTATCCACGAAATAACCTGCGGAACCCTCGTTATTCTGATTGCTATTGTTGTTGTTGTTGTCTTGGTCGGTGCTAGAAGGCATCATCATCATCATGGGGCACAAAGAAGCAATAGAACCGCCACCACTCTCCATTTTTTTCCTCTCTTTCTCTCTCTAGAACAGTGTGTGTATAGTAGAGAGGAAGAAGTGATGAAAAGCTATGACCTAATCTTTTGAGGCAGTGATCTCCCGAGTTTTAAGCTTACTGATTTCAGGCTTTACAAAAAGAAGCTAAGAAGAAAATTAAAAAGAAATTGTAAATTAAACAGCGGATGGCAGCATATAGTATATGCAGTCAGGTTTGTTTGTTGTAGTTGATGAAAGAAGGGCTCACTCTCACAGTCACAGATAGAGAGAAGGAAAAAAGATGGATAGATAAAGGGAGAAAAAAGCCAGTTTTACTCACTGTTCATCTTTTCCCCTTTTTCTCTTTTTCTTTTTTCCTCCTCAGTCCTCACACAAAAACCTCAATATATATCACAGTATTAGTCTTTCTTTTTCAATTAAAAAAATTCTTCTTTTTTTTTTCTCTCTCTCTCTCTCTCTCTGTATCTTGAGTCTGAGAGATAAATAGAGTGCACGCGGGGTTGACAGAGGGAGGGGGGGAGGGAAAAACTTTACCTTCCCGATGAAAAACTCTCTTCTCTTTTTAAATTATGGTTTCTTGCACTGCAACTGAAACCAGTGCTGCCATTACTGCCTAAACTCTCGCTTTGGTGAGAGAGATGAAAGCCATTACTACTGCAACAAATCTAATCCTAATTTTGGGGTTCTTGGGGAGAAGATAGACAGATAGAGTGAGAAAGAGAGAAAGAAAGGAGAGTGGGTGTGAGCGTAGTAGAGAGAGGGAGAAGGAGCGATCAAATCGAGGTGCAGTGCAGCGTAGTGTCCTTAGGAATTCAACTCATCAAGGTTTTGCCTTTTCTTTCTACATACCCCTACCTATTTTCCCAAGTTTACTTCACATTTTTTTTTAATGTAATGTTATATATTAAAATTTTGAGATTAAAATCTTATAAGTCCACAAATAACCATTCCCCTCTTGATATAATATTACAAGGATTTTGCACAAAGTTGATTTGTACACATCCCAATAATATTGGGTATAGTTATGTGTATTAAAACCAACAAATTTACAATGTTAATTGATACAATGCAGCTAGTATTAAATACAATTATGTATAATATTTTTTAGTAACAAATGAAATTCGCAGTCATTACTAACAGTATGCATTTGATAAACTCCGCATTGTAACTGTTGTTGTCGGTAATGACCCAGGGAGTTAAACTAGCTTAGATGCTCATATATAGATGAACTCTCAACTTTTACTCTCACTTTCAAAAATTTTATATAAACATTCTTACTTAGACCCGCATAACTAATAGTTTATCAATACCCATAGGGAGTATGAATTGAGACGACATGTAGTAAAAATACTCCATCCATTCAATTTTATGTGTCTAGTTCAATTAACGAAGTTTGACTGACATTACTTTTAATTAAAATTTTTCTAATGTTAATTTCTGTATTAATATATTAAATTTATATCTTTAAACATTATATTAAACACAAAAATGCTAAAAAAGTAATTAAATAAAAAAATAGGTGGTTTAATAAATAAATAGTTAACCTGACATGTAAAATATTTTTAACATGTCATAGCTAATGCTATCGGTGTAATCTAGGACAATTATTAATACTTTCTTATATACTACGTATTTATTAACTGAATTAACTCAAATTATTAAGGACCATAATTAATTAGATAAAAATAAATAAATTTCTCCAACAAAAAAAAAAAAGAAAAAAGTAATAACATTTCAATAGAGTAACATGTAAGAAGTACATAATTTTGATATTGACAGGCAGTCGGACTTTGTGCTACAATTTGGCAGCTCTGCAGGCGGTGCCAGTGCAGCAACAAATACTTTTGTATTATTCGTGTCAAACTAATGTTTGTAAATTAATAAAATACTACGTATGAACATTGTGAGAAACCAATCATTATACAACACTCTTTCTTCTTTTTTTTTTTTAACATCATTATACTACATTCTAATTTAGTCAATAATACTCAATTGTTACCAATAATACTCAATTGAGTAACAATGACTTAAGGTGTATTTGGTTCGCACATGAAAATCAGAACCGAAATAAGTATTAAATACTTAGGTTTTGGTAAAAAAATATATATATATTTTACACGTTTGGTAGTAGAGTGGAATGATAATTATTTTTAATAGTTGGGAAAGTGGAAGGGGATGAAATAAATCTTTATTTATTAGGGAATGAGTTTTGTAATTAAGGAGGTAATTAAATTTCATAGTAATGTTCTAAAAATATGTCAACCAAACAATAACAACAACTTTAAAACTTATTTCTGATAGCTAAACATGTTAATCAAACACACCCTTAATACAACAATGCCGATATGGATAACTAAGTTATTATGTAGTAGATTATGGGTAAATATGTAAACAATTGAGTTCTGACAACTGCAATGTGGATTTTCATCATCTTGTGAGGGCGACTTATTGTGAGCACCATACATTAGTCATCTCATCTAAAAGATTGTTGAGTCAACATAATGTGGATTGTTTAAATTTTTGTCTTGCTTTTAATTCACGTACTTTAGACTGTTCGTATGTTGGTTTTATAGTTAAGCAATGCCTTTCTTTGGCAAATGACATTGGGAACATTTTAGTTCGTCATGTCAAGAGGTCAGCGAATCATGTGGCTCACGTGTTAGCATGGGCAACTGGTTCTTCGTCTGTCCTTGGTTCGTGGGTGTCTAACCCTCCTGATTGTATTGCTGAGTTGATGAGTTATTAATGCAAGTTTATTGCTTTTGGTTTCAAAAAATTTATTTATTCATAATTTTATCAAAAAGAGGTATAGAGATACTTGAAGCAGGAGATTTCACCATTAATACAAGGTTGAAAACTATTCGAGACCAAGTATTAAAGTGGCAGGGTACAAAGTATGAAGCCAGTAAATATTAGGGGGGTACAAGAATAAATGTTGGCTGGTGGTGAAATGACCGCAACACCTGATAGCAATAGCTAAGCTGAGTGCTATTTGTCCAGTACTCCATGTATTTAATAAATATTTGATTTTTATCCCCAACAAAATTAAAAAAGAATAATAATAAAATTACTATTCGTCCTTTATCCCCCACCTCAGAGCTAGAATCCATTTATTTCCTCTTTCTACATAAACAACTCCCTCCCTTTGCGGGTACCCTTTTCTGCCATTTCTTTTGTTAAATTTTTGGGGTGCACTCATTATCTATATGGTGGCTGCTTTCTGGCTCAACATATAATCCCAACAAATTTTCCATTTTGATGCAATATATGTAACATGATATCAATTTGCCTTTGGTCTCTCCTTGGTTTTATTGTCCTCGATGGAAACCTGTCCTAACACTACATTCATCACATCACTCCCCAACCCAACTCAAAAAAATCTTTAAAAATTTGATACCAATCCTGTTGTTGGTTTACTTACGGGAGAATTTATTTATTATTATTATTATTTTTGTTTTAAAGAAATGAAAAACTGGAGAAAGAAAGATAAAGAATATGTTTACTTATACATTTCTTCAGTTTGAAAATATATAAGTAAGAGTATGTTAGTCGAAGGAATGAGCTTTAAAAGCTTACCTTATTATTAAAAGGAGAATGAATTGTCTCGAAATGAGCTACCTAGCTGAGTGGGTAGAGCATGATTCTCGTATTAGAAAGTCACCCGAGTTTGATTATTGCTAACACCCTCTCAGTTAGGTTTGTCATGTATGGCCTTACCTAAATCATACCTTTAATTTTGCAAAGCCCTAATTAATAAGGTTCAATTGGCCTAACTTTAGGTTATGGAAATATGTTTTGATTTAAATTATTATGTGGGTATGTGTATATATACACATTTCAAAATTTCATTCATAAATTTATGTTTGTTAGTGCTTTTTTAGGGGTAGAACAGTGGAACATACCAAATACGAGTCTGCAAGCATAAATTGAATTGGTAGCTGCTAACAATGTGACAGAATGGGGTGATTGATTATTCCTAAGGGACAAATATACCACATGATCTTATGTTTTCATGCACAACATAGTACCATCATTCATACATACATACATACACATATGCAGGAAAATTTGGCATTTTTCAATCATAAACTTTGGAAATTGTAATGAGAAGCTATAATGACAGCAGGAAAGAACCTTCTATTTTGGTGTGAGGCCTTGCATATTATCTCCCCAACCATACTTCATCTAAAATGCACACCATTTTCAATCCTCATATTATTATTATTATGTCCTTTTTATGGTATGCATTAAATATAATAATCACAATAATAGTTGTAATAATGATACTAATAATTGTTAGAAAAATGTATTTATTTTGTGTATGTAAGTATTCTCTCAATTGAGTTCATTCCACATAATTTTTTAGTAGATTTTTTTTTTTTTTAATGTGTGATCTACTAGGTAAGTAGTAGCAGTCTGGTGCTACTAGGTGCCTAGTTGGCATTGAATATTGGTTACCCCACAAGCGTGAATTGCAAATGATTAAATAAAATAAAATGGTATTGGCATGTAATTATTTAGATCATAGAAAAAAGTAAAAGATTGAGCTTAAAAGCTGGTGTTTCGTGGGACAGTCCGAATGTCTATTCTCTTTATCTGTCTGTAACTCCCTGACCCTGCCATGGCCATGGGAGGGACTTCTTTCCCTCATCACTCACCCCTCAGCTCTCTACCCTAGTCCTCTGTTAATACTGTCACATTACTGCTAGTCCATACTGTTAATTGTACTCATTTTGCATTTTCGTCCTCTCATTTCTTCACATTTCAAGTTTCCCCCTCTGCCATTTCCATCACAACCTTTCACCATAAAGCTATACGAGTATCAACTTTCCCTTTTTTACTGCTGCCCGCTGCGTGTCACTGTGTTTCTTTCTTTCTTTTGGATTAGAGATAATTACATTATATTATCGGGAAAGTTTGCGTTGTTTATCGATCCATATTGGGTACAACCAAAAAATGTATACTTTATATAAAGATATATTACAACTTTTAATGTTTTTAATTTATAGAGAATCTTGTAGTCGTTATCTTAGTATGCGTTCTGTGTGAATCTGAGTGTGTGGCTCTAGAAAACAAAATACTACAAGAAAGTAAATCAAGTTACTCATACCTAATTGACTCATCAAATCGATCAAGAAAGTCAATAGATATACGGAGTAACTTTTTACATTAACAATTCGGATTCATACCTAACTGACTCATCAAATTGATCCAGAAAGTCAATAAATATACGGAGTAACTTTTTACATCAACAATTCGGATGCAGTGCAACATTGTTTACAAGCAAACCCTATTTCAGTCTTTGATTATATTTATTATGAGCCTACATTACTATATACGGAGTACCATTGTTATTAATTAGAGGTTTTTTTCTTTCTTTTTTCTTGAGGGGGGAGTATAAGTTGAGGTGAGCGGAGGGAAGACAGGAGGGTTGTGGTGTAAGAAATGTGTCTTTTCTGTAGAAATGAAGCTGCGAGCTATGTAGGCTATATACATACGTTACAGACGGAGGAATCTCAATCGCATACACATTTGTTTCTTACAAATACAATCCACAGCTGTACATGAAATATATATATAATATGAGAAAGTCATTACATGCCATTTGAGCACAAGGTTAATGGACTAAAAATAATTTGAGTTATGACGTACTCAACCCTGAAAGTCTAGCTTGAATTTTTAGGATGAGTTTGAAAAAAATAATGAGTGCCGTCATTTGGCAACATTTTGTAATTTGTTTTTTTTTTTAATTTTAGTATTATTTATTTATTAAAAATATATTAATTTATTATTGTGATGTGAAAGTGAAACTTATTTTTTAAGTAACAAGAGAAACTCAAAATTACTATCCGATAGTTTGTACTAGTAAATCATGTATTGTGATTCTAGCCAGTAAAGGATTACAAAGAATAAATCACTTGGGTTCTATATTGCTTATCTGCTCAAATCAAAAGGGCTCGGATTTGAAAGTGAGAGATTATTGCAAGAATGTAAAAAAAAATAGTAAAAAATTATAAATTATCCACTTTTAAAAGTAAAAGAGTATTTTAAAGATAAAAATAGCTTTAAAATGAAGGCCTTGATAAAGAAGAAGTAGAAAATGCAGAATAGAGAAGGTGGGTGCAGGGTGGAAGCAGAGGCGGAGCAATGATACATGGATGGTTAGGGTTTAGAGTTAGGGCTTTAGCCAATGTGAAGATCAGACACCGGAGCGGACAATACTCGCTACTCAACTCAGTGACTCACTGATTTAAGGACAATCGTGGATTCCCATCATTCATATCTTCATACATACACACACACACATATATATAGCTGCCTACTACTTTTTCTTTTATTAAAAAAGAAAAAATATTCTCTCTCTTTAATTTAGTCGTCTGTGCAGCAAAGATATATGTGTATATGTATACGTAGGGCTATATATGAATTTGGCAAAAAGCATACCCTATTTTTAGGTGAGATTTGAAAGGAAAATACCATGCAAGTAATTGGATAGTGTCTTATCAATCTAAGATTGGTTTTAGTTGTTTAAGTTAAACACTTGCCAATTACATAAGTTTGAATCCTGGTGGTAAAGATTTTAAGATTCTTGAAGTTGGAAATGTTTGTAAAAATATAGAACAAATATTACATTATAAAAATTGTAAATATCTTTTAAAAAAAGTTAATACTCAATATAGTCATCGATTATAGTGATTTTATTCAATTTAGTCTTAAATAATTTGTTGTGCTTAATTTAGTTCTCGACTTTGATAGTTTTACACAATTGTTAAAAATTTTGTTAGTTGACTGTTAGAAATAGAGCTAATATTATCAGCTCATAAAAATAACTAAGACAAATCAACTATCATCTAAATCAATCAATTATCAACTAATTGATCGAGTTTGGTTTTGTTTCAATTTTTATTCAGTTTTGAAAAAATGAAACCATTCGATTTCAAATTTTAATTCGGTTGGGTTTCAGTTATGTTTGAAATAGGTCATTTCAGCTCGGATTGTGGTTTGGTTTAAGAACTTAAAAATTCCTTAACTAGTTCTCTTGCAAACATAATTATTTATTTATTTTCACTAATAATTTAAATTTGAAAATCTAAACAAGTCACAATACATATTTCAAATTTCTCAATCTAAAATATGTCTAAACTGAACTGACTTATTTACCTGTGTCTTCTATCGGACAACAACGTCACAAACTCGCAAAGAAAAATTGAGAACAAAGAACAATTGTGAAAATGACGATTAGCTAGAGAATTAGGGATTTAGTATATACATTTATGTAAATTTATAAATATACAAGCATTTGGGCATTTGGGTAATAATTTAATTATTTAATATGTGTGTGTTTAACTTAATTGAATTGAAATCATCTCCACCAAAATTCGAACCCACAACCTCATAGTGCCACTAGATAACAAGGTTTTGAGTTTTACTTGATATCTTAATCTAACAAAACCTTATTATTTAAGTTCAACCACTCATGTTACTAAACTTGGGTCACTAAAAAAATTTCTCAAAAAAAAAAAAAAACAAAAAATATAATGAAGGTAGCTAAGCTAAGGTAGGGGGTAGATATAGGTGCATAGGGAGGCCTGAGGGGGCTTTTTCCCTTTGATAGCAAAGCTTTTGTATTTGCCTTTACGTCATGTCCATCACCAGTGCCCTGCACGATGATATACAATTATACATACATATCTCAATTTTGGTATAAAGCTTTATTTAAAAAAAATTAATAAATAAAAATTATTGGATAACGAAAATAACTAAGAGATCATTATTTGATAGTATACACAAGATAAATTATATATTATTATAACGAGGTAAGTCAGTCTAAATTGTTTGTAGTTGACTGATTTAAACAAAGAAAATTAATACTCCTTTCATCTCATTTTACATTGTTAATTAATATCCTTTATGCGTATATAACTTGAATGTAGAAGCACAAATAACAATGAACTGCATGTAAATAAAATCAATCAACTAAACAATGTTCATGATCATGAACTTTTAATTAAAACAAGAATGAGGATAAAGACTTACTTAATTTCATTGGAGATGTAATCTCTTACTTGAATAATCAAGAATGCTTCACATCTCTTACTTAATTCCATTAGAGATGTAAGGGATTGGAACCCAAAACCTTCATTGGCCATGTTGGTAGAATGTGCATACTGATAAAGTCCTTGTATAACGGTTAATCCTACCATACATGTATGGATTTATGTTTGATTAGCACATTGGGTTGTTGATACATATCTATTCATGTTTTGATTTTGTTATTGTTGATGTTGATCACTTATTTTATGCATAATTCAGAAGTGATAGCATTGTTCTTATTTAATTAAGACATAAGGAATAAGGTTATTTTGGATTTTATCTTATTATTATGATTTGAATTATTATTAACTGTGATATATGAAAATTTACGTTTAGAAATTTTTTCACAAATAACTGTGATATATGTAAATAAAAGAGAACATGTATTTTTAAATTAAATAAGATTAATTTATTCAATGAAATTTACATTTTCATCATTTAATTATAGAGAACTAACATTTTTTTGTCTCACAATCAATCACCACTTTTAGCCACTCAATTGTCTAAGAATTGACTTTTATAGCTCAATACTAATAAAATTTAAAAATAAAAAAGTCACTTCATAAACAATTGAATATTTAAAAGTTACAGTGAATATATTAAATGGCAAAAAGTGTTTTTTTTTTTTTGGGTAATTTAGGAACAAAGAGTATTACACGCTTTTCTATTTTATTTTATTTTTGAAGAACGCTTTTCTATTTATTTATTTTAAATTTACATTAATCCAACCATGCATGTAGATAAAAAAGTCAAAGACATTAGCACTTGAGAGTTCCATTCATGATATGTGTGGTGGACATGAGAGATTTTCTTTGCCTATCCTCTTTTTGAACAAAGTAATTACTAGTTTACCTTACTTAAAATAACTACATTCCTACTAGTGCAGTACATGCATGTCAATCAATCTTATGTAAAAAAAAAAAAACAACAAAAAAAAAAAAAACAAACTTTATCGAAACTGGTGGAGTGACTAAAGCATAATCTCCGTACCATAAGATCACAAGTTTAATTCTTGTTAATATCCTTTCAGTCAATTATTAGTCTATCACACAAAAGTCTTCTTTGTGTGATATACTTATCTGATTTGTGAACTATTATACAATAATTAAGTTTACCTTGTATAGTTGTTGCAGGTTCATCATAAAACGCTACATTGACTCCCAACTCACAAATCCTTCATGTTGACACTTTTCCTTATGTAACACCTAATGAAAATATCCCATTTTTATATGTTACATCACATAGTAAAAATGAAGGAGTAGAATTTAAAAATACATATAGTAGAACACTGAGTTGATCTCATCCAAGTGGTAAGAAGGACAACTTTTTACAGCTTAACCTAGTTTAATGATGATGAAAGTTAATAAGAAAGCAAAACCACTTTTTTTAAGAGGACCTAGCAAGCTTTGCTAGCTACCTTTCATATTAATACATTATTGTCTTTTCAATGATAAGATACAAAGTTTAACCACTAATCAATTCTTAATCATGTCATTACATACACGAGCATCAATCAGTCACAAAGTAATTAAAATAATTAGTTTTATTTATTTATTTATTTGCAAGTGAAAGTAAGGTCAATGTAAAAAAATATTGCAAGTCATAATTAAAGGTAATGCTTTTGAATATACAAAACCCATTTTGTGATAATTTGAAGGGATAGTTTCATTTGGACCCCTAAGGTTTAGGTCAATAACACTTCATACATCATTTCTTATTTTGGAAAATTAAAATTCTGGCTTCTTTGAATTTTTATTCTTTATTTCACTTCAGTCAATAGAACATATTCATCTTCTATTATAAGTTTCATATTTTATCTAAAAAATAAAATATTCAATGGACAAACGAAAACACACAGACATATATACACATGCTTATTTGTTCATATGATGGAAAAAATAACAACAAGAGGAATCACAAAAATTGCAACCAGGCCACTACGATGTTACCATCAAGAATAGGCCTCGAACCATTTAGATGAGAATCTAAAACTCAAAGTCTGAGTTGTCCCTCACATACATGTATTACCATTCAATATATAACAAAGTTAGTATTGTTGTGCGTGTGCTAGATATTATCCACCAACTCTCGAATATAATAGCTCTAAGAGTGTACAAGTGAGAGTTTCTCTCATTTTCATCCACAAATATCTTCTCAATGACCAATACAGTGCCACTCTCAATATAGAAACAAACATATTGTCAAGCTAAGTGTATCCAAGATTGCATTAATTTTTACTATGGTAATATTTTAAAAATTTGTCATCAACTAAAATTTTCGCGTATTTTTTACTACCAATTTTAGTGATCACACAAATCCACCAATTGTTACCAATTTTATTTTAAGTATATCCAATTGAAGCTCGACTTATTCCTAAATTAAACAGATAATGAATACAAATAATTATAACACTTTTTTTTTAAAAAAATAGCATAATATTGTTTGAATCATCACCAGCTCATGCGAGTACTGTAAATTCGAGTTGTCCGATGTGAAGTGCGCATAAGACGACGTGTTGGGTCACTAAAGAAATGGCGACTGCAATTTATCGTCGCATATCTCTCTCTCTCTCTTTAGTTTCATCATATCAGTGGGCATTTAGGGATGACAATTACGTACTCCAATGGTGAAAAGTGAAAAGTAATAATAATAATTCATGGGGTTTCGGGAGAGAGAGAGAGAGAGAGAGGGAATTCAATTCCATTCTTGCATTCATATATATTCTCTGATCAAACCAGGCAAGCATATATGAAAATAATATGTATCCAAGAATCTAAGAAGCATATATATATGAGCTAGCAGGTAGACCACCGGCCTAGCCAAGAGACAAAGTGAAAACTCACAATAAGGTTGTTTGTTTACCATATGGTTGGACGACACGACAGCAGTTTGGAATGGAGAAAATGGAAAGAAAAGAAAGTGATGAGATTGGTGGATTGAGGTGAAAGTTTTTTTGCAATAAAAAGAAAGGAAAAAAAAAATGGGGTTATGATGTATCAATCCCAGCTTGTACTGCTGGGTACTGCTAATATATATGACAAGACTCCAAAATATATACTAGTCCATTATATTTATATTAGAGAGATTAGACAGACTATATATATATTATTCTTCTTTAATTTCAATTCGTGGTTGGATGAAGCCAATTAAATCGACCCTTCAATTCGCTTAGCTTTGTCGACGACCCAACCCTAAAGATTATAGAAATCTTTACGACTGCCACACTAAACCTCTCTTTTGGCCGACAAACTACTTTGCTTTTCTTTTCTAGTCTAATCGCTCCTCTATGCATGCCACTATCAATGGATCTCCACTGTTTCCTCTCATCTTATATGGAGGAGAGCATGCATGGCTCCCCCCAACTTTTTAACTTATCAAAAACTACCCTCACTTATTTCGTTGAACCTAGGATTAGAAGGTCAAGTGCAGTATCTGATCGATCAAATTTAGCAAACTGGTACATAAATATAAAGAAATATAGCTATTTGGTTGAACGAACGGAGAGTTAGAAGGTCAAGTGCAGTATCTGATCGATCAAATTTGACAGACCGGTACACAAGTATAAAGAAATATAGCTTAGATAAGGGAGGGAGTAGTAAAAAATTTGATTGGGCAAGATAGAGGAAGAATCCAAATGTATTGACTGAACCAAAAGAAGTGAGGGAGTAATGGGATAAGCACAATTGAAGGAAGTCACAGAATAGATGCCACTGAGGAGGCACAAGTTGCTGGAGTGTGTTGATGATAACGATGGCAGATTGTTTCTGATTTTATTCCATATACCAAAGTGGAAAACCACAACAAAGTAGTCATCTCAAAATCAAAAAGATAATGGAACACTAATCACACAAACCACTCATACTTGCATTGAATTTCTTGTCATACACACCTGTACCTGAAATGACCCTTTTTTTTCTTACCTCCATCCATTTTGTTAATGGATCCATTTGTCCGTACTATGTTTAGGCCCATCATAGTTGTAGACTGGCCCTTAAGTAATCACGAGTAGAACAGAAAGCTATTGCTTTTCTTTAATCTGTTCCAAAGTGGTTTATTTTTTACATACAGTTTGGCAAGTCTAAAAAAATTTCAAGTAAAACTAATCCAACATAGATCCAGACTTACGGGTTTCGTGCTTTACAAACAAACTGAAAATCTTCACAGCTGTCAAGGGTAGTTTTTACGCTTAGTTGTAAATAATGTAAGCAGAAGTAGAAATATACGCGAGTAATAGATCAGTTGAGCGCACCAATTGCAAAAAATGAAACAAGTGCCTCGGCTTTCCATGGATGATGATGATAATTACTTCTGAATGATGACAGAATTTGCCAGTCCAGCCTGCTCGATGGTTTGGGAGTTGTCACTTAGGACTTTGGGAGGGAAGCCTGTTTGCAATTCGTAAGCCCCGCTGCCACCAGGCCTAGATGCATTGATGAAAGAGCGGATGTCACCGACAGTATGGTGGTTATTGAAGTGTGCCACCATGCGAGTCCCATCAGCCAACCTAAGCTGAACTGAAGTTGACGGCAATGATTTGTCAACTACTATGCCCATTGAAGGTGATGGAGCAGTGTTGAGGGGAGTGGGTGCAGTTGGCTCAGAAGTTGCTGGGTTTGAGCTGCCACCGAGAGTTCTTCCAACACCCTGAAATGGAACATTGCGTGTCTCTGGTTCCTGGAAGTAGATGAAAAGAGCAAATGTCATGATAATGTTTTTTTTTCTGAACCACCAACCCCAAAAGGCAGAAAAAGAATCAGGTAAATGTTGGAAGATGACAGATTATCGTCTTTTTTTTTTTTCCTTAAAATAAATTTTCCTGTGTTGGGGGTGGTGGTGGAAGGTGTGTGGCAAAGTTTGCAAGAGCAAACAAAAAGGATTTACTTGCATGCATGCAAATTAACGAGAAATAACTATGCTACTCCAGTGCTAAATGCATTTTTCTCACCAGAATACAATGACAAAAAAAAGAATGAATGCTAATCCCCACAGGCCTTTCCTAATTCAAAAATGAATAAGATGTTGACAGAACTTTAAAAAGAAGAAACGGATAGTTTTCACTGAGTTACTCACTGGACAATTCTCATCCCTCCTTATGAGATTGACATGAACGGAGGTCCTCCTATCTGCAGGCTCCAGCTCTTTAGGACACTCAGATTTTTTAATGCTCTGCAAATGAAGTCATCAGTATGTTATGCAAAACTCATCCACGACAACAGTGTTACTATCAATGACTTAATGAATTAAACTCTTAGTTTATCAATGTGGCATTGAAATGCAAAATAGGACTTGAAATTCAAGTGCATGTCACAGAATTAAAGTATTGAGCTTGTTATTATACCATAAAGGTAAATCCAGAGTTGGAGAAAAAATAACGCAATCAAATAATAAATGCAAAAACTACAAGTAAAAATTGCTCATATGTGAAACAGAAATTGACACTTGGTAATCTTAATCCCAATGCAAAATTAGTGTATAACACTCTAGCCAGACTAACAGAGAAGTTTAGGTTTTGTTGTTCAGTAGGCTGAACTGTTACTTTTATTGCTTAACACTGTTACCTCCAGAAAAGGAGCATTTTCAGGATCATCCAATCTCCTCAAAGGACCATCATTAATAGTGAAACCATTTCTCCAAAACACAATATTGTGCACAACAGACTCAGGTGGTTGTGGGGCAGTAGGTGGAACTGTATCCCCTGTCAGTGTCCTTCCAACTCCAGTGAAGCTTGTTGAGCTAGAAGAAGGTCGGAGGTTTTCCAGAGGACCTTGCACGGCACCTAGCTGCCTAGCTTGATCAAAAATTGCATCCACATCATTATGCTTTGTAGGATCTTGCACAAGCATTCCACTGAAACAAGATGCCACTAAGATCAGCAAACAATAGTAGGACATGAACCTAGCTAACGTTAGGTATTTTCTCCCTCATATTTTGTAATGAAACGAATCACTCAGCATGCTTTGAGCCCAGGCAAAGCTGTCAACATATAGCTGATACTCCTTATATGATAGGTTCCAAAAAAAAAAAAAAAATCAAAAACTTTAGCAACCTCTCATACATGAACTTGATATTCTATATTTTATTTTATTTTTTTAATTTATAAATAATTCAATCATACATCCTGGCAGTCTTTGTCAGGCATCAAAGACCTTAAGCCTATACACTTAAGAAGACAGCAAAAAGGAAGCATTAAGTTAGTGCTTGGAATCTTGGAATAAAATCAAGAGGTGTATTTCGTTTGTGGGAATGTAGCACAAGGATGAAATGAAAAAGTATTCTGTAAGCCCAAAACTCCCTCTTAGTAGAACACAATGCAAATTAAAATAATTTGAAGATCCAAGTTAGTACAAATACAAATAGCAATAAAAACAAAAAATTTAAATTGATATCCTTATAGTTGCATAAATTGATATGGTAAAATATTTATATGGTAGTGTAAATGAGGAAATTTTGTATGAGGTAATATTAAACAGATGATTAATCACATTTTTAACTGCATTTCATGGCTCATTCTTTCTTATTGGTTATTACAGAAATTGCAAGAAGCCAAGAACGCAAAGAAATGACATCTTTTCCAGTGAATTTATTCATACTCAAACGTTTTAGAAAATATCATACGGAGCCCAAGTTAGAAAATTTAGCGACAAGGAAATTATCAGAACCGATACTATAATCCTGGTAAAGAGCACGATTAAACACAGTTTCACAGAGGAAACACAAAAACGGTCACATTTCCACAATTACACCAATTAGACACAGGGTAACAATCAAGATCAATAGCTAAAATTTGCAATGAAATAGAAAAAAGAAAAGGCTAGGGTTGGAGAAGAATTGCCTCTTTTCACCGCCAGTGTAGTATTCTTGGGGGGCATCGGAGTCGCTATCGGAGTCGTGGCCGGAGGGGCGATTCAAATCGGAGAGAGTTCGTATGCCGCCGATCCGGCCGCTGCTGCTGGAGGACTTGGAGGGTTTCTTGTCGCGCGAAGACATATTACTCTGTAACTCAAGCTACAACTTCTAGAGAGATAGGGGGAGAGGAGAGAGAGAGAAATGATTACTTTGAAAATCCTTCCCTTTTATATATTGAAAAAAATTTATGCTCCGCCCCGTAGTATTTCTTTTCCTCTCTGCGGGCCCACCTGAAATTTCATACATTATTTACTTTTTGTCTTTTACAGCTCGTTTGGCGCTGGAAAATATTTGAAGGAAGTTGAATTCAAATTTCATGGAAAACAAATTTCACTGTTTGGTTGGTGGAAAAATAATTATGGGGAATATGAATTTCATTGTTTGGTTAGATTTGAATGGTAAGGAATTATGAATATAAAGGCCAATATGCCCATAGAAATAATGATTTGGCTATATATACATGTGTAATTAATAAAGTTGGTCGAGGGTAAAATAGTCTAAAGCTTATACTTTCTTCCCACTTCCCTGGGAAAACAAAATACCTAACTCTACTAAGGAATTTGTTTTCCTTATTCTTTGGGAAGTCAAATTCCATGGAAATCATTTTTCATCTAACTAAACAACATAATCTTTCATTTTCCTAACCTTTTTGGAAACCATTTTCCATGGAATTGATTTTCCATCCAACCAAACATGCCATTATTATTACTCACGGAAGTATAGATTTTAAATAAATTATGTATCTGTTTAAATTTTTTAACAAGCTATGATTACGCAAACATTATTATTGCAAAATAATGTTTGGAATTGAATTTAAATATTATTGTTCTTTCTTCGCAAGTTAATTGTAATTAAAAAAATATTTTTTGAAAATTTAATCTTATTTATTTATATATATAAATATAAATGTGTAATATAATAATTTTGAGCAACCCCGGTTTCTACTCAAGTTAATAGAACTATTAGTCTAGTAAATCATAACGTTACCAGTTCAAGTTATAGTAAGAGCAAACCTTTAAATGGGAAAGTTGCATAAAGTAAGTGGTTAGTGTAGGAAATCTGGATTATGAATTAATATGAACACTGAGGTAGTGCGCCCTAGTCTGGAATTTTACATATACATAACCATAAATAAAAGTTGCTTTCAAAAAAAAAAAAAAACTATAAATAAAAGTTATACACAATCTAACTGAGGCTTCCTCCCAAGGACTGATTCTCGATTGAGTCGATTCTGCTGTGCTAAATCAAGTAAAGCTCTTTGCCGGGTCATGGCGCTCTCAGTGTATTCTTCAAGGGGCGGAAGTGGACAGTGCTCGTCTCTTTGAGTTTGACCTCTAATGATCTGACAAGCAATGCAATGGAATTTCGGTAGTTGAGTATCGTATTCATATATGGAATGAGTTGATGAAATTTGCAATTATTATAGATGATGACAATGAACAGCCAAATGATAGATACCTTTGATGCCCAGTGCCTCTCCGCTTGCTGGCATACATCCCTGATATCCCTCCCAGAAAATCTGGTGTTTAAACAAAGTATTGTCAGCATAACAAACAAGAAGAAATTGTGTATGCATTACTATATTCCAGAACAAAGATAAACGATAGCAAGAAACAAATATGCTATATTAACCCTGCCCTTGTACACTTCATTTGAGGGCATATTTGTTCCTCAGGTTATTCACTTATTCCTACGTTTGAGTGTGCAACATGTATTTTCTTACCCTTCAGTGGCTTTTGCAAATTCAGATAATTCTGATTCTGTCAAGTGCTTTGCATACTGTGCTCCTATTTCCTTACGAGTCTGCTGATCAGGTAGGGGGAAGACAATCATGGCATCAAATCGACTGGATCAAACAAAGAGAACCTGTAATTAGGAAGAGTTGTACACTTGTACGGTCTATGATATAAATGATTATGTTTACCAAGATACCTAATCAGAGCAGGATCAAGATCTTGTTTCCTATTCGTTGCAGCAACAACCACAACTTTCTTCTCCTGCTCAAACCCATCAATCTGCACATCAAGTAAACCTTAGTAAATAAGATACAAAGGAAACACCACTAAGCATCCACAATACAACAAACGAATCACGATTAAGGTGAAGGCATTAAGCCTACAGTAAATGGTCTTTCTACAAAAGTTCGTATATGATGGAATTTATAATAGCACCTGTCGTAATAACACTGATAGAATTCGACGTGTTGCCTCATGAGTTTCACCATCACGAGCAGTAGCAAAGGAATCGACCTTCATTTTAAACAAAGGAAATGAAAAATCATACCAGGAAATTAAAATGCTAATCACAAGAATGATTAATATTGAAGCCTTGAACAACAGAATAATTGTTCAAAATTTGTTCTGCATGTTGCAAGTTACAATTTTATTTTGAAAAAATTACCTCATCTAGGAATACAATTGCACCATTTGGGAGATCATTTGCCAGAGAAAACACCTTTCCCAACAAACGTTCACTTTCACCGTAATATTTTGACATTATGACCTCCAAGGGAACATACAACAATGGAACACCCTGCCAGATAACAAGACAAGCTGATCATTTTAATTAATAGGGGCACCAAAATAATAATAATAATAATATTTTGGGTGCCCTGTTACTTCTCCACAACCCCACTAGATACGCTAATGATAGAATGCTAGCCATTGGCTCCAGAAAGTTTCTATAATATCTACCCTCTGGTTCTCTCACAGTCTCATATCTCCCTCTGTTTGTGTGCCAGAGCAGCTATTACTGGATGCCACACAAAATCTCACTCTCATAGTCTTATTTATTTTCCTTAGCGGGTGCCTGGAAGAGGAGGAGGAGGGGGGGGGG